>NC_135673.1:879368-1124368 GCF_964188315.1 Podarcis muralis | reverse complement strand
ATTGTCATTTGAAACCTTAATCATTTTGGTAGTACAGCTTGTTCCCTAAGTTTTATGGCAGTCGCACAGAATTTGGCCACCCTTAGCATGATCTCTAGATCCCTGTCCTCTACCAGGAGTTTTAGACATTGGAGTTTGGACCCATTTTGGAGATTTTTGCATAACAGGAGTGATAAATACCGAGCGTATATCCCCGTAGAAACGGCCGCTTAACAAGACATGAGAGACAGTTTCTACCTCCATCAAGCTGCAGGGGCAGACTCGTTCTGCGTACGGTTTACCCTCGAATCTGCTCTGCAATAAGGCAGATGGCAGCACGTTGAATCTAGCGAGGGTAAATGACCATCTGTATTTAGGTATTTGTAACTTTGACAAATAATTTGCTGGAGTAAATCCTCTCCCATTATCTTTTATTGCTGGGTGTTTATTCATCTCGCTCACTGTTGTGTTTTATGATTTTTCTGATATTGTAAGTGAGCCAGAACTGGTCTGCGACCGTAATAATAAAATTCATTCATTCCCGCCCAGGTCTGCGCCAGATCACCATGACCAACACCTGGTACGGCTACAGTTCCCTCCAGCGCCTTCTCACCAGTGGCAACGCTGTGCTCCAGGATGCAGCCGTGTCAGACGGGGGAAGGAGGTAGGTGAGCAGGGTCATAGCTCAGGCCTTTCCTACCTGCCCCAACCTCCTGATTTATTTTCCACCCAGCTCCTTTAGTACCCTGCAGCTCATCAGGCCCTGGAGATCTGAATTCATTTAAAGTAGCCAGGTGTTCCCTTACCATCTCTTTTCCTATCTTGGACTGCAGCTCCCTCCCTCCATCATTGATTCAGTTAGAACCAGGTTGAGCATCACTTTCATTGTAGGTGAAGACAAAGGCAGAGTAGGTGTTGAGTAGTTCCGCCTTCTCTCTTGTCATCCAATAGCCTTTCCCCGTCTTCTCCATGCAGAAGACCCTCCACTTCTTCCTCTTACTTTGGACATAGCCCCCAACCCCTTTTTTATTATTCCTAACCTCTCTTGCAAGCCTGAGCTCATTCTGAGCTTTAGCCAGCCTGACTTCCCCCCCTGCAACTGCTGGCTACTCATGCATACTCCTCCTTAGTGATTTCTCCCTTTTGCCATTTCTTGACTCTCAGCTCATCTGTAAGCTCCTTATGCAGTCACAGTGGTTCCCTTAGATGCCTCCCACTTTTCTTTCCTGTTGGAATTGTCTGCAATTGGGTCTTCAATATTTCTCCTTTTGGAAACTCCCATCCATCTTGGACTCCCTTCTCTTTGAGTATTTCTGACCGTGGGATCTCACCCAGTAGCTGCTTAAGCTTTTTAAAATTGGCCGCCTTAAAGTCCAGAGTGAATGTCTGACTACACTCAGCTGTCCCTTGCCTCTCTATCATGAAACCCAAGAGGACATGATCATTTCCTCCCAAGTTTCTGAGCACTTCCACTTCATCAATCATCTCCTCCCTGTTGGTGAGGACCAGCTCCAAGATAGTCGACCCCCTTCTTGCTTCTTCCATCTTCTGGGAAATGAGACAGTCAGCGAGGCAGTGGAGGAATTTGTTGGACCTTACATTCTTGGCAGAGTTTGAATTCCAACAGATACTGGAGAAGTTGAGGTCTTCCATGACCACTATATCTCTCCTCTCCTCTGAACATGTGCAGAGGAGGGCAACCAAGATGATCAAGGGTCTGGAAACTAAGCCTTACAATGAGTGCTTGAAGGCGCTGGGTATGTTTAGCCTGGAAAAGAGGAGACTGAGAGGAGATAGGATAGCTATCTTCGAATATCTTAAGGGCTGTCACATGGAAGAGAGAACAAGCTTCTTTTCTCCTGCTCTGGAGGGCAAGACTCAAACTAATGGAGATTCCGACTAAACATCCATGACAGATGGCCATCCAACCTCTACTTTATAACCTCCAAGGAAGGAGAGTCCACCACCTCCTGAGGGAGACCGTTCCACTGTCAAACAGCACTTTACCATCAGAAAGTTCTTCCTGATGCTCAGTCAGAATTTCTCCTTTGTTGTAACTTGAAGGCACTGGTTTGTTTTGTTTTTTTTTTATAAATATTTTTTATTGCTTTGTTTTCCAAAGTCAAAATACATCATCAATAATCCAACAAAAGCTGTTTTACAGAAAGAAAGAAGAAAACAAACAAAAACAGAAAAGAAGATTCCAAATCTTTTTTCATTATCCTTTGGACTTCCCCACCTCTTCCGTCCCTGTACTTTTTACAATAAAGTTAAATAGCAAGTTATTACCTTGTTTCGTATGTTTTTATATTTTCATCTAATTAATTACTTTGAAATTTAAACTTTTCTCAGTCATAACTCAGTCACAATCATATCCAAGTTTCAATATTGAGGCATGTTTTTCTCGAAACCTAGCAAATTCTCAACATTCAAATATCTTATAATGTTTTTGTAAATAGTCTTTAAATTTTCTCCAATCCTCTTCCACTGCCTCTTCTCCCAGGTCTCGGATTCTGCCGGTCATCTCAGCCAGTTCCATATAGTCCATCAGTTGCGTGTGCCACTCCTCCAGTGTGGGTAGCTCCTGTGCCTTCCAATATTTAGCTAAAAGGATTCTTGCTGCTGTAGTTGCATATAAAAAGAAAGTTCTATCTTTCTTTAACACTCTCTGGCCCACAATGCCCAGGAGGAAGGCCTCTGGTTTCTTCTGAAAGGTATACCTAAATACCTTTTTCAACTCGTTATAAATCATTTCCCAAAAAGCCCTCACCCTCGGGCATGTCCACCAGAGGTGAAAGAACGTTCCTTCAGCCTCTTTGCATTTCCAACATTTATTATCAGACAGATGGTATATCTTTGCAAGTTTGACTGGGGTCATGTACCACCTGTACATCATTTTCATAGTGTTTTCTTTTAAGGCACTACATGCCGTAAATTTCATACCGGTGGTCCATAACCTTTCCCAGTCTTCAAACATAATGTTGTGTCCAATATCTTGTGCCCATTTTATCATGGCTGATTTAACTAACTCATCTTGAGTGTTCCATTTAAGCAACAAGTTGTACATTCTTGAAAGCACTTTCGTCTTAGGTTCAAGTAGTTCTGACTCTAGTTTTGATTTTTCCACCTGGAAGCCAATTTTTTTATCTTTTTTAAAGATCTCTAAAATTTGGGCATAATGAAACCAGTCTCGCACCTTTCCTTTCAATTTTTCAAAACTCTGCAACCTCCAAGTGTCACCTTCTCTTTCTATTATTTCACAATATTTTGCCCAGCCACCCCCCATATTGAGTATTTTTATGGCCTTAGCCTCCATCGGTGATAGCCACCTCGGGGTCTTGTTTTCGAATAAGTCCTTGTATTTAGTCCAGACATTAAACAGAGATTTCCTTACAATATGGTTTTTAAATAGCTTGTGAACCTTTGCCTTGTCGTACCACATTGAAGGCACTGGTTTGAGTCCTCACCTCCAGAGTAGGAGAAAACAAGCATTCTCCTTCTTCCATGTGACAGCCCTTGAGATATTTGAAGTTGGCTCTAACATCTCCTCTCAACCTCCTCTTTTCCAGGCTAAACATACCCAGCTCCCTCAACTGTTCCTCATGAGACTTGGTTTGCAGATCCTTGATCATTCTTGCTTGCCCTCCTCTGCACACCTTCCAGCTTGTCAATAAACTGGACGCTTGCCCAGAACTGGATGCAGTATTCCTTGTGTGGTCTGACCAAGACAATGTAGACTCACCTGAGCTAGGTGGACCAATGATTTTTCTTGGTATAGAACAGCTTCCTCAAGCAAATAATGGCACCATTTAGCCAAAGCTAAGCAGGACCAGGTCTGGTCAATATATAGGTGGGTGACCACCTGGGAACCAGATGTGTGTTTCCATGATGGAAAGAAGGATGTATATTAGGGTTGCCATGTTTCAAAAAGTGAAAACCCAGACACCAAAGTTGTTGCCTTGAGATGAAAACTGCAGAATCGAATTGTCTGGTTTTTGTGGGGGGGTGGACACAAGGTGGCGCTGTCACCATTTGCATTTCAGATAGGGAGGCGGAGCTTCTGTGGGCATGGGAACGGCAGAAATGGTTTATGGGCTAGGCAGGTGTGTGAGAGTGATTGTGGCTCATTCCCTCTTTATATTAATTAAAAGAAGTGCTAGGCTGGCTAAAGGAGAAGTTCAGGTCTGCCCAGGCAAAGATATTTGCGTATGTTAGCAATTCGTTTTGCAGCAAAAACATCTTCAAGGTTTATTCTTGTATCTAATAAAGAGGGAAGCTCATGCCTGTTTAGGTGCCACAAATCTCATCCGTGTTTATCTTAAGAATCTGCAGCCTGGCTTTTTCCTTAAAAAAATAAAATAAAAATAAAAATTCAGGGCACTTTACAAAATTCAGTATAAAATCAGGAAATAGCAGAAGTTTGCTACGAGAACCCTCAGGACAGCAATGAGCGTTCGTGAATTAAGCAGAATTGTCTGTGCAGCACACCTACAAATACAAATTAATGACTATTGAAAGCTCAGGTGAACAGAATGAAATTGGCCCTGGAGTCTAAAAGTGAGGGTCATCATGGCACCTCTGCTGCTTGTGGAACGCTCTCCCCGGGGAGGTGCCATCGCTACATATCTCCAGCGCCAGGCGAAAACATTCCTTTTAAACCAGGCCTTTGGCTTTTACCTATGCCTTTTATAGTGGGTGGGATGTTTTAATGTATGCCTTTCTCTGCCATATTTTAATGTATATATGTGGGCTTGTTCGTTGGTGAGTGGTTGAGTTGCTTTGGCAAAAAAACAACAAACACAAAAGTGTCTGGTAAATAAATAAACAAACACTTTTTCTGTTTCTGCCCCAGGTACTTGAGCACCCAGGCAGGCTCCTCCATCATCTCCTCCTCTCTGGTCAGCGACTACGAGGAAATCAGCACCGCTGTGCGTTACCGCCTCTGGCACCGGGTCCAGGTGAGGCTTTGCAGTCCATTCCTGTGGGTTGAACCACAGAGCCTAGGACTTGCCGATCAGAAGGTCGGCGGTTTGAATCCCTGTGACGGGGTGAGCTCCCGTTGCTCGGTCTCAGCTCCTGCCAACCTAGCAGCTCAAAAGCACCTCAAAGTGCAAGTAGATAAATAGGTACCGCTCAGGTGGGAAGGTAAAGGGCATTTCTGTGTGCTGCTCTGGTTCGCCAGGAGCAGCTTAGTCAAGCTGCACGCCGGCTCCCTCGGCCAATAAAGCGAGATGAGTGCTGCAACCCCAGAGTCAGTCACGACTGGACCTAATGGTCAGGGGTCCATTCACCTTTACCTTTACCTGCTGCAAATGGGCATCTTTGTGGGTAAACATGTGGAGCAGGGGAGAAGATGACAATGGTTATGGAAGGGCATGAAGTATGTGGAAGAGCCATAGCTCATTTGCAGAGCAGAAGGTCCTGGGTTCGATCCCCAGCCTCAGATCCAGGTACGGCTGGAAGAGATTTCTGCTTGAAACTCTGTCCGTTGGTGTGGAGAAGTGGCTCCCCCACTTTTGGGGGCCACTGCCCCCTTGGTTTCATCAACTCATCCCTAGTGACCTTACTCTACCCTATAAAATGGATTATTCAGATTAACAGTTTGCACGACACACTAAAAAAAGATCACAACACCGTCAAACAGTGTTGATTCCCCGTTTGTTCAAAATGCAGTTGAAACTAGTAAGTTTAACTAACTCAGCAAAAAGGATGAACTTGAATTGATCCAGTGCTACCAGAGCCTAGTTGTCACTTACACTTCCAGTCTCCCCCTGCTGCCCCCTACCTCTCAGTGCTCCCCAGATAATTCCACTGCCGCCCCCCCCCCCCCCCGGGGTGCTACTGCCCATTTTGTGAACCTCTGAGCTATATAGATGGAGCAAAGGTCTGGTAACTTGCTATGTTCCTGTGAAGAGACACTGGTGCAGACCAGGGCTGGCCCAAGATGTTTTGCTGCCTGAGGCAAAGGGTAAGATTGTGCCCTCCTCGCATTCCTCACCCAGAAGGTGAGTGGACCGGCAGGTGAAAGAATGAGAACAGAGTCCGACCTCACGCTTCAGAGAAGCAGGCTAGCTTAGGATGGCCAAGGCCAGGCCAGGCTGTGAGGCACAGCTGGTGGCTTCAAGGAAGAATTGCTGGAGGTTAATGACAGGGCCGGCCCTGGTCGAGAATTGACTTTTTTTTAAAAAAGAGTAATGTGCTTTTGTGCGCATACCCCAATCTTGTGTTTGTGGATGACATGGAGGGTCAGAGACAATCAATGAGGGAATGAGCCCAGTTCCTGCTTCTCACAATCTGATGCCTCTGCGTTGCCCCCAAGAAGGGCATGGGGAGATTTCCCCCTTCTGCCGCTGCACCCCAGCAACTGATGTTCAAAGCGTGCCGCTTCTGACCCTGGTCTGCATAGGCCATGGGTGTGGAGCTGGATCCATCCAGCAGCCTAGAGCCAGAACTCTCCCTCCCTCTGTGGGTCATTTTGGTAGGAAGGAAGAGCAGCCCACCAGTCAATTGCCTAGCATCATAGTGAGAGCCAGTGTGGTGTAATGGAGAGAGCGTTGGATTAGGACCTTGGAGAGCAGGGTTCGAATCCCCGCTCTGCAATAAAGCTCACTGGGTATGTCTGACTTTGGGGCAGTTGCTGCCTCTCAGCCCAGCCAGCTGCACAGATTGGTTGTGGGTATTAAATGGGGGGGGGGGGAGACCCATGCGCAGCACATTGAGCTCCCTGAGGGAAAAGATGATATATATTGTAAAGGTAAAATAAATAAAATAAATGTTTCAGGACTGAGCCTGGCAGCTTGTAAAAGAAAGTTCAGGGTTCTTCCTCTGGAAAGGAAATATTAGGAGCGCAGTCCCAATTCTCCATTTTCAGAGCGGCCCTTTCAGTGTTTGCTACTCTTGCGTCCGACGATGTTGGGGAGATGGCCAGGTGGGTGGGGCCAATGAGGACGCCTCACAAAGCCTAATTAGGCCCACAGGTAGAGGTTCCATAACTGGAGTATATAGCCATTGTGGTTGATAGCCATGGGGAAAAAGGTAAAGGGTAAAGGGACCCCTGACCATTAGGTCCAGTCGTGGCCGACTCTGGGGTTGTGGCACTCATCTCGCTTTACTGGCCGAGGGAGCCGGCGTACAGCTTCCGGGTCATGTGGCCAGCAGGACTAAGCCACTTCTGGCGAACCTGAGCACGGAAACGCCGTTTCCCTTCCCGCCGGAGCGGTACCTATTTATCTACTTGCTAGGTGGGCAGGAGCAGGGACCGAGCAACGGCAGCTCACCCCGTCACAGGGATCTGAACCGCCGACCTTCTGATTAGCAAGTCCCAGGCTCTGTGGTTTAACCCACAGCGCCACCTGCGTCGGTAGCCATGGGTAGCCTTGTCTAATTCATTTTTAAAGCTCTCCATGTTGCTGGTCATCCCAAGGTGGTGGTGAGCCCTTTTATTGTTTGTTTGTTTGTTTGTTTGTTTGTTTGTTTGTTTGTTTATTGCATTTATGTCCCCACCTTTTCCTCCATGGCACTCTAACCACTACACGCCCCGGCTCCCCTTCCTCAAAGTGGCCCATGTAGCTGCAGGGTGGCTGCCTTTGTGTAACAGGCCACGTCCCAGCTGGTGCTGGTCGTGGTGGTGTGTTTGAACTGGCAGTGATCGAGAGGTGGGGCTGACCCTGTTGTTTTGAGTGGGTCCCCTTTGGGGCTTGTTCCAGAGCTTGCTTCTCTGTAGGGCTCAAGACTCCCACTGTTTCCGTCCCACCGCAGGCTCTGCCAGACCAGTTTGTGGAGCCAGTGTGCGCTTTCTGGAACTTCAGCAGAAGGTAGGTAGCTCAGGAAAGGGGAACCGCCGTCTTGGCTGCATCGCGAAGGGAGCGATGGAGAGAGGAAGAGCTTCGCAGGCATGGAAGCTCAGATTGAGGGTGGGAGGGCAGCAGTCTGTAGGGTGGAGGACCATAGAAGCACAGAGCTGTAGAACTGGAAGGGACCCCACGGGTCATTAGACCAACCCCCTGAAATCCAGGACTCACAAGTAAGGAATCCCTGACAGATGACCATCCAACCTCTGCTTTAAAATCTCCAGTGAAGTAGAATGAATGAACAAATCTTTATTTGCGTCAGCCATCGGCCATAGCAATAATACAACAATGTTGTTGTTGAGTCGTTTAGTGGTGTCCGCCTCTTCGTGACCCCCTGGACCAGAGCACGCCAGGCCCTCCTGTCTTCCACTGCCTCCCGCAGTTTGGTCAAACTCATGCTGGTAGCTTCGAGAACACTGTCCCACCATCTCATCCTCTGTCATCCCCTTTTCCTTGTGCCCTCCATCTTTCCCAGCATCAGGGTCTTCTCCAGGGAGTCTTCTCTTCTCATGAGGTGGCCAAAGTCTTGGAGCCTCAGCTTCAGGATCTGTCCTTCCAGTGAGCACTCAGGGCTGATTTCCTTCAGAATGGAGAGGTTTGATCTTCTTGCAGTCCATGGGACTCTCAAGAGTCTCCTCCAGCACCAGAATTCAAAAGCATCCATTCTTCGGCGATCAGCCTTCTTTATGGTCCAGCTCTCACTTCCATACATCACTACTGGGAAAACCATAGCTTTAACTATATGGACCTTTGTCGGCAAGGTGATGTCTCTGCTTTTTAAGATGCTGTCTAGGTTTGTCATCACTTTTCTCTCAAGAAGCAGGCATCTCTTAATTTTGTGGCTGCTGTCACCTTCTGCAGTGATACAACTATACGATTTGCAAAAAATAAAAATAAGAAGTCAACTATAAAAATACATTTTAGGGTTTTGAATCAATAGTCAAATAGTGGATCTTATTCTAATTGCCCCAGCTAAAAACCTTGCAACCTTTGCTGTCACCCCAGTGAAGCAGAGTCCACCTCTTTCGGAGGGAGTCCATTCCACTGTCAAACAGCTATTCCCATCAGAAAGTTCTTCCTAATATCTAGTCAGAATGCCTTTCTTGTCATCTGAATCCCTTGGTCTGGGTCCCACCCTCCAGAGCAGCGGAACAGCGGAAAACAAGCTTGCCATTTGAGAGGAATATCACTCTCTCATCTCCTTTCGGTCTCCTCTTTTGCAGGCTAAGCAGACCCAGCTCCCATGCGGAAGTCTGAAATCTGGGTCATAGTTCCTTCCTGTAAAACAGAGCTTTCCAAACTGTGTGCTGTGACACATTAGTGTGTCGGCTGCAGTGCGTAGGTGTGTCATACGAATGCTCCACACACTCCTCTCAGGAAAAGGAGCTAGTTTAACCTCCGGTTTGCTAGTAAAACTGTGTCTTGGAATGAAGACACATGTCTAAAAAGTGTGTCACCAACATGAAACGTTTGGGAAGCTGTGCTGTAAAATCTCTGGTTCTGGGGTCCACAGTATGGCACCTCTGGACACCCTCAGATGGGGAAGAAATTTGACTCGGTTCATATTTAGAGGCAGACAGTGGCATAGCGTGGGTTGTCAGCACCCGGGGCAAGGCAAGTAATTTGCGCCCCCTAACCTGTGGATTTGCCCTAACCCCAGATGTTGCGCCCGGTGCAGCCGGCACCCCCAGCACCCCCCACGCTACGCCACTGGAGGCAGACATACCTGATTAGCAGTTTCTGAAACAAGATTTAAACCAAAACTCAGCTCCTCTTTGAAATCCACACCTTTCAGAATTTTTTGCAAAGCAGTTCTCCAGCCAAGTATAATAATAATAATAATAATAATAATAATAATAATAATAATAATAATTATTTATTATTTATACCCTGCCCATCTGGCTGGGTTTCCCCAGCTACTCTGGGCAGCTTCCAACTGAATATTAAAAACACAATACAGCATCAGACATTAAAAACCCTAACCCTAAACTTCCCTAATAAAATAAATACATATACTTGGGTTAAAAGTGTGAATAAAAATGCACATATTAGTGAAAATAATATACAACCGTGCGTTGTATTAGAGAAAATAGTTTTGCAGAAATGGATTTGTCAGCCAGAATTGCACACGCAAATGTGTATGTCAAGAGAAATTTGCACTAAAATGGCTGATGATTTCTCATGAGGACTTTTTCCAAATAAAAAGAAATTGCAAAGTCATGTGGAAGTGTGGAGAAAGGAACTCACTGATGGAAAAATGTGAAACTGACATTGAACGGTTCACTCATCCCTGCCTTGGTGCCCCCCAACACCCCCTGCCCCTCTGAGGTTTCGCCCCTCCCCTTTCAAATTGGGTTTTTATTGACTTATTTATTTGAATTTGTGTTTATTTGAATTTGTTTATTTATTTGAATTTGTATTTGAATGGGAAGATGTTGCCACGCTTTGCCTGCTGCTTCAGGGGTGTTCTGTGCAATGTCAGTTTCCCCCCCTGTGAAATGGGTATTTATTTGTTCCCATGGCAGTTGCTTACATTTCCAAGCGTGCCTGAAAAATGGGAGACCCTTATGCCTCCTGTGTTCAGTCAGTCAACCAATTCACTCCCTTGCCTGAGATTGATAAGACTGTTATGTGTTTATTCTTAACACCCCAACCTGCTACGAGGAGCCTTTTGTTGCCGAGGGAGGCTCCCTTCTGCAAAGTTATTTGCAAATGAGTGACCTTTCCCTGGAGGCCCCACTGAATTATGCCTCCAGCCTGCGACAGAGGAGAGTCGCTTGGAGAATTATGGCCCGCGAGGAATGCAGGATGCTCAGTGCACCGTAAATATGGTCTGACGTGGGATGTTGTTTCCTTGTCTGGGTCATCAAGGAGCAGATGTGGGGCTTTGCCAAAATCTCCAGGGGCGGGGCTGTCCTTCACAAACCAGGATCCTTCTCAGGTCCATAACCTTTGTGCTCATTTGGAAAGGTGGCAGCACTTGGGACTCAAGGCGAGGAGGGGGTGACACGATAGACCCCTGCATGAAATACAAGGAAGCTCCCTATCTTCCTGTTTCATTCACCTCAAGCGCAGCGGTGAGGACTGGCACCTTGCTTTGTTTTTAAGGCATAGCTGTCAAGCGTCCCTTATTTGGCGGGACAGTCCCTTATCCCAGCGCCATGTCCCGCTGCTGTCCCTTATTGATGATGTCCCTTAACTAAGCTACTGAAGGTAATGGGGCCCTTTCTATGTCCAGCTGTCCTTTGTCAACAACAAATTGTTGCTTTTATTGTGTTGAATATATGCTATATGGCCATTTATGGACCTAATAGGTATCTAAAGCCATTTGCATGCAACAAAATATGTATTTTATCAAAGTAATTGTTGATCCCTTATTTTGGCTGCTGGTCCCTTATTTTCAAGGCTGCTGGTCCCTTATTTTCAAATCTGTAAGTTGACAGCTATGTTTTAAAAGGGAGGCACCACGGCTCCGCGAAAAAGCAACTGCTCTGCATTTAGAAGGTCCCTGGTCCAATCCCTGGCATTTCCAGGTGGGGCTGGGTGAGACCCCCCCCCCCCGCCTGAAATCCTGGAGGGCTGCTGCCTGCCAGAGTTGACAGTGCATAGCTGGGTGGACCAATAGCCTTACTCAGCATAAGGCAGCTTCTTCTCACGTTCCTTCGGGGGAGGGGGCTGCTGAGGGGCTTGTTGTTCCTTCTTCCTGTCATGGTGGCTGGGACTGGGCTTACTGGAAACCCAGCTCTGCAGTTCGTTGGCCCAGTTCTTCCCAAACCTTTCCAGGGTTCCACAAACTGATTGCTGGTTCCGGCTTCCCTGTCAAAGCCATTATTTGGAATAGCGGTTTGCTCCGCCCACTAAGGAGGAAAACAACACGATAAAATTCAAAGCAGCAGCAAATAATTGCACGTTTATTCGAAATCCAGTCAAAACTATTTGCTTTCATTCATGTGTTGGAGGGGGTTGGGCTAGATGATGATGATGATAATAATAATAATAATAATAATAATTTATTTGTACCCCACCCATCTGGGCAGCTTCCAACAGAACACTAAAATGCAATAACCTATTAAACATTAAAAGCTTCCCTAAACATGACCCTCACGGTCTCTTTCAATACTACAATTCTAATTCAGCAAAATTGATGAGCTAGATCCAGTGAGTCTGGTGAGTCCTTTGCACCTCCAATACCCACCTCTGCTGCACCCTCTCCTCTTAATACCCCTCTAAGTAATCTCACTGCTTAAACCCTTGGGGGGGGGGGTTGGTGGAGGTGGGCGGAGCACTCTGGTTTGGCTAAGAGGCCTCCATTTACCAGCAATCCTTTCTGGGGCAACCAAAGCTCTGTGCTTCTCTCTGGTTTCAAGAGCTGTTTGCTGCTGGCTCCCCTCATTGGGTGCTGCTGGACTTGGAGATAATAATAATAATAATAATAATAATAATAATAATAATAATAATATATTATTTATATCCCGCCCATCCGGCTGGGCTTCCCCAGCCACTCTGGGCGGCTTCCAACTGAATATTAAACACAGTACAGCATCAAACATTAAAAACTTCCCTAAAGAGGGCTGCCTTCAGATGCCTTTTAAAAGTAAGATAGTTGTTTATTGCTTTGACATCTGCTGGGAGGGCGTTCCACAGGGCAGGCGCCACCACCGAGAAGGCCCTCTGCCTGGTTCCCTGTAGCTTTGCTTCTCGCAGTGAGGGAACTGCCAGAAGGCCCTTGGCGCTGGACCTCAGTGTCCGGGCAGAATGATGGGGGTGGAGACGCTCCTTCAGGTCTACTGGACTGAGGCCGTTTAGGGCTTTAAAGGTCAGCACCAACACTTTGAATTGTTTGTCCTTTGGTCCCTGTTGGGCTTCTCCCCCCCCCCCTCTCCTTTCATGCCCTGCTAGCCCCAAAGGAGGAAGAGGAGGAGGCTGGTCGACTGCAGGCTGCTCTGTTGTCACCTCCCACCTGGAGTTCACCACCTGCTCTTGCAACCACACCACCAACTTTGCAGTGCTGCTGCAGGTCTACGAAGTGCAGGTGAGAGAGAGGGAACCCTTTGCTTAAGGGAGCCAGGGGGTGGGCAGGTTGGGGGACCGGGGAACAGGCCTTAGTGCCATCCCAAAATGTTTTTTCTTCCTGCAATGAATGGCAATGTGGTGCCTCTTCCTCCACCCCACATACAAAAGCCACAGGTTTGCACTGGCAGCTGGGTATCTCTTTCGCCACAGAGGTGTGTCTGGCACCTTCATTATACAGCTTTACTCGAATACTGAAGACACACTTCTTTACCTTGGCTTTTGACACTCGAGGTGTATATATTCAGACCCACCTAATTTCTGTAATTTTTGTTAGGAGAGCTTGCAGCCCGGGTAAATTAGATTGAAATAACCACTTATTGTTTCTGGAGTTCAAAGGCTTTATTCATGCAGGAGCTATTAACAGGATGAGTAGGGATAAAAGAGAGAAGTACCAGACATCTTGTCTCAACATGTTGGAAGAGAGAACACAAAATGGTTCAGCTTTTAGTGGTGCAGTTAACTTATAGAGGCCCCAAGCAAGTGTTGGATAGTTTGCTAGGCAAACAGCGTCCTCATGTGGTTTGAAGCAACACATGCATGAAATAGAAGCTCAAGAGAAGGAAATGTATTTGCTTTTCCCCAACAATTTTAAGTTGTTTTAAATTGATTTTAATGTTGTGCTTTAGTTGTAGTAACCTGCCCTGGGACTTTGGGGTGATGAATGGGTAATAAATGGTAGTAGTAGTATGAGGAGGAATAATAATAATAATAATAATAATAATAATAATAATAATAATAATAATGGGGCAGTCCACCACACCTCAGTCAAGTGGGCTTTTTGAGGGCGGGTGGGGGTGGTTTGCAGGACATCCGGTATGGCCTACCCAGCTCTATCCACCAATAAAAGGGAATGGCTGGGGAGGGGCTTGTGTGGAATAGCCAGGGGTTGCACCTACCCCAACACCCACCAACTGAGGCAGTTGCCTCACTTTGCCTAACAGTAGAGCTGACCCTGCTTAGCAAGTTGTTCCTGTGTGTTTGAGCAGAGGAGTGCAGAGGAGGAGTCAACCCTGAAGACCTTGACCTTTGTTGGCTGTGGTGTCTCGTTCTGTGCCCTGATCGTCACCTTCGTCCTCTTCCTGGCAGTTGGGTAAGGCTTGAGCAGGGCCACGTCTCCAGAAGCAACACAGGTGTAGGATGGGGATGATTTCCTTACAGAAGGACATCATGACACTCTGTTGGATCAGGCCAATGGGGGCCCATCTGGTCCAGTATCCTGTTCTCACAGTGGCCCCCCATGATTGCAGAGGGAGACCCCAAAAGCAAAATCCGAGCACAAGAATCTTCTTGTGCTATCCTGGATACCGCCACACACCAATTTAAGATCTAGGCAGCTGCCCCAGGTCTGTGCTCTGTGAAGCACTTGCAGCAACCAGGAACCCCTCCCACATATGCACCTTTCCCCAGTGGGCTGTGTGCATGTAGCCAGAGGCTACACCTGCATGGAAGATGCCTCTGCTCTTCCCTCTTCAGCCCCTTCCTGGTTTGGGAGACAAAGTGCAGGGGAAGCACCTGGCGGTTCACTTGCCCGGCCTGCCTCTTCCTCCAGCTTGGAAGCTGCCTCTGCCTCTGATTCCTGGCTGCCACAGGCCCCCACAAACCACTGCCCCCCGCTCCTGAGTCCGACTCCAAGCCCCCTTCCCCCAGTGCACACTCGTCAGTGCCCTGCCAGTGCCTGCCAGATTCCTGCCTCCAACTGTGGAGACAGAGCAGAGCAATAATAATAATAATAATAATAATAATAATAATAATAATAATAATAATAATAATAATAATAATTTATTTATACCCCGCCCATCTGGCTGAGTTTCCCCAGCCACTCTGGGCAGCTCCCAATCGAGTGTTAAAAACAATACAGCATTAAATATTAAAAGCTTCCCTAAACAAGGCTGCCTTCAGATGTCTTTTAAAGAGAAGATAGCTGCTTATTTCCTTCACATCTGGTGGGAGGGTGTTCCACAGGGTGGGTGCTACTACCAAGAAGGCCCTCTGCCTGGTTCCCTGTAACTTGGCTTCTCGTAGCGAGGGAACCGCCAGAAGGCCCTCGGAGCTGGACCTCAGTGTCCGGAAAGAATGATGGGAGTGGAGACACTCCTTCAGGCCAAGGCCAAGGCCGTTTAGGGCTTTAAAGGTCAGCACCAACACTTTGAATTGTGCTTGGAAACGCACTGGGAGCCAATGCAGATCTCTCAGGACCGCTGTTATGTGGTCCCATCCCTAGTCCGCCCCCTATTCCTCCATGAATTTGTCTCATCCTCTTTCAAAGCCATCCCAGTTGGAGGCCATCCCTGCCTCCTGTGGCAGTGAGTTCCAATGGACCGGACAAATTAATGGAGATGGAGGAGGAGGAGGAGGAGGAGGAGGAGGAGGAAGGCTATGGATGGCTCCTAGCCAGGAAGGCTCTGCTCCGGCTCCACAGCTGGAGACAACGATGCTTCTGAATGCCAGTTGCTGGAAACACCAGGAGGGGAAAGGGCTGTTTGGCCACTGTGAGAACAGGAATCCTGGCTAGGTGGACCATCAGGGACCTAATCCTGCAGGCGTGCTTTGTTCCTTATGAAGAGGTGCAAAGCGCTCCCTGTTCTTGCTGGAGTACTTGGCATGAGTCGTTCCTGACTGTGGCTCCACCGTAGGGGTCAGGCATTGCAGGGACTCCAACTCTCATCAGCCCCAGCCAGCAGAGTGCATGGTCATTTGGGGGGGGCTGCAGATTCTGCATCCCGTCTCCCAAGCATGTTATGGGACTTGACCCGCAGGGGGGCTGGGTATCCGGAATGGCACTCCCAGAAGTGTTGGTTCTCCAGGGTGAGAGGTGGGGGTGGGGGGTGGAGGAGAGGTCCCAGGTGGGAGCTGGGAGGGGGCTGCTACCCCCTGTAGGTGGGGGGTGGGGGTTAAGAACTGCCTCTAGGAGAAGTCTCCATATTATACATATTCTGTTTGTAGCTTTCATAGCTGTTCTTGTAGTGTGAAAAAACTTTAGTAATTTTTAAAAATTTGTACAGTCAGAATAGGGGGGGGCGCTGCACTCCCAACTTTGTTTCTTTTTTTAAAAAAAGATTTTTATTGATACAGCAAGAAAAAAGAAAAAAACCCAAATACCAAATTACACACAGGAATAACCATAGACACATAATTTTCTTAGCAAACAATAAAACATGTATTGGTCTTAACACTAAAGACCCAACCTTTTTCTTAATATATCTAATTTCTTATATCTACCTTACTGAAGTTCCTCAAATGCTGCAACAGAATTTAAACTACTATATTTATTTTTCAGATATTCTTTGAAAACCTCCCATTTAGAAACAAATTCCTGTTTTGGTTTATTCTTTATTTTTTTTCTGATAGACCATCTAATTCGGCATATTCTGTCAGCTTTTGGAGCCAATCTTGTATAGAGGGGGTTTCATTCCTTTGTTTCTTGATTCCCATCTCCCCATCCTCCCTCCCTCCCTCCCTGCAGTGTCCCCAAGAGCGAGAGGACCACGGTGCACAAGAACCTGATATTCGCCCTGGCAGCTGCGGAGGCCTTGCTCATGTTCAGCGAATTGGCCAAAACCAACCAGGTAGGAAGGGCAGGCGGCTGGGAGAGACCTCAGGGGGGACCTACCTGCCTTTGCCAGCGGGACAGAGACCTGTTCCTGCCAAGGGATCCCTCGCCCCTCACTCCTCACCTCCCACAGCCTCCTGCCCTTCCTTCCCTTCCTCTCCCCAGGGAGTGTGCTTTGCCGTCACGGCCTTCCTGCACCTCTTCTTCATGGCTGCCTTCGCCTGGATGCTGGTGGAAGGTCTTCTCCTGTGGAGCAAAGTGGTGGCTGTGAACATGAGCGAGGACCGGCGGATGCGGTTCTACTACGTGACTGGATGGGGTCTGTGTCCCAGTGGTGATGAGGGAGGGAGGGAGAGAGAGGGCAGGCAGCCAAGTCGACTTCTGATTCTCCTCCTCCTCCTCCATCTTTTGAAAGCCCAGACTCCTGCAGATGGCTCGATCCGGTTTAGACAAACCCTGTTCCCATCTTAACCACTGTATGGCGAGGTGGATCTGTGACTGTGGCCGTTGGGTGATTAGTTGCCAGGGGCTGCCCAAATGACTTAGGCAACTGCCTCAGGCAGCAGGGGCAGTTCCTCAGGTATTCACCTGGAGCTCCTCAGGTGTCCCCTCTGCCTCTCCTGCTCTGCCTAAGCCAGGCTGCTTCTCTTTTCTCACAGAATCTGAGTTAAAACAAAAAAAATTCCTTCCAGTAGCACCTTAAAGACCAACTCAGTTAGTTCTTGGTATGAGCTTTCGTGTGCATGCACACTTCTTCAGATACACTGAAACAGAAGTTGCCAGATCCTTCTATATAGTGAGAAGGTGGGGAGGGGTATTACTCAGAAGGGTGGTGGGAATGGGTGATTGGCAGATAGCTGTGATGAGCCTGTTGAGCCTGTTGAGTCGTCAGCAGGCTCATCACAGCTATCTGCCAATCACCCATTCCCACCACCCTTCTGAGTAATACCCCTCCCCACCTTCTCACTATATAGAAGGATCTGGCAACTTCTGTTTCAGTGTATCTGAAGAAGTGTGCATGCACACGAAAGCTCATACCAAGAACTAACTGAGTTGGTCTTGAAGGTGCTACTGGAAGGAATTTTTTTTGTTTTGACTATGGCAGACCAACACGGCTACCTATCTGTAAACAGAATCTGAGTTGGAAGGGACCCTGCAATGCAGGTATCTCAGCTCAAGCATCCCTGACAGGTGGCCACCCAACCTCTGTGTGGAAACCTCTAACCAAGGAGAGTCCATCACTTCCCAAGGGAGTCCGTTCCACTGCCTAGCAGCTCTTACTGCCAGAAGGCTCTTCCTTTGAACATAAGGAATCTTCTTTCCTGCCACTGGAATCGATTGTTTCAGGTCTTATCCTCCAAAGCAGAGACAAACAAGTTCCCTGCATCTTCCTTGTGACAGCCCTTCAAATAAGATGGCTTTCACATCATTTCCATAGGTGAAATAAGATCCAACTGCTTCTTTATTTGGATCAGGTTCTGGGGTGATGGGGAGGGGGCAACTCATCCATTTTTGCCCCAGGCAACTATGTGTTTTGGGCCAGCCCTAGGTGACTGTTCATAGCTCAAAGAGGAAAGAACAAAAGGCCTTTAAGCTGTGGCTGTCCATTGGGTGCTCAGGTTGACCTGAAATAAGTTTTATTTGAACCGGAAGCAGCTGGGAAGGCCCTCCAAACTTTGGGGTTTTGTGGGGGGTATTCTGAAACATGCTGCTGATGCCATAACAGTGCATTAGCAATTGTTTGACACACATTGCCCCACTTTATTAGTAGTTTTGCAATGCTTCCCAGGGTGACCACATTACAGTGGTACCTCGGTTTAAGAACAGTCTGGTTTAAGAACGATTCGGTTTACGAACTCCGCAAAACCGGAAGTAACGTCCCGGTTTGATAACTTTACCTCAGTCTAAGAACGGAATCCGAACAGTGGAAGGGCGCTGGTGGTGGAGGCCTCATTAGGGAAAGCACCAGGGCCGTCTTACCCATAGGCACTAGGGGTGCGGGGCACGCGGGCGCCGGGCTCTCAGGGACACCAGGCCGAGAGTCCAGGGCCTGAGAGTCGAGTCTGGGGAAGAGCCCACCCATTGGTCAGAGCGCCGCGGTGGGCTCTTCTGCTGCAGACGGCTCTGTGCTGCGAGTTTGGGGGCAACCAAGCCAGCGAGACGCTGAGGCAGCTGGCCGGCTCCCCCCTCCTGCATGCCTGGGACTGGGCAATCGGGGGGCACTGGGCACATCTTTGCACCCCGGTGCCACATATGCTTAAGACAGCCCTGGAAAGCACACCTTGGTTCAAGAACAGTTTCGGTTTAAGAACAGACTTCTGGAACAGATTAAGTTCGTAAACCAAGGCACCACTGTACGGCCATCCTGAGGGGCATTCTCGCCCCATCGCATTGCAGAAGGGGCTCAACCAGTTGCCCTTCAACTCTAATCATAGTATGAAATGTTAAGGGAGTCTGTGCTGAGTCAGAAATGAGGCAGTATAACCATAGAGCATAGCTATAGCCCAAAAGCTTTTGCATCCCCTCCTCTGATGAAAATAGACATCTTCTTCTACATCAGGAAGTTTCTCCCACTGCACGCATAGACATCACCTGCACATCAACATGGGTCACCTTGAGCCAGTTACAACCTCTCCGCTGAACCTACCTTGCAGAATTGCTGTAAGGAAAAATGTGCGAGGGCAGGGATCATTTATAACACTTTCCACAGATTAACAGAATGAAATAAATTTTAGCCTATAAGCTCCCTTGAGGGGAAAAGATGTTAATGATAACGATAATGGAAACTGGGAGAATTATCCAGAACATACCAGCAAATAAATCCTGTTGAACTCAGTGGGACTTAGTTCTGAGTAAAAATGCTTAGGATTGCAGTCTAAGTCTTTACCCAGTTATCTGGGAGTAAGTTCCATTGAATACAGTGGGACTTCTTTCTGAGTAGGCCATCTACAATAAAGGAATCAACACTCCACACATTTCCTAATAAATGGCTGGCTGCTGAAGCTTTGCAATTAAATAATTCAAAGTGGATTTATTACATTTTCTGTCAAGATTATAGGAAGTGCTTCGTATGCCAGCCTCACCATCTCCTTCATTTGGGGCAGGTATTTTATTTCCAGTATCATCAGCAACCACCTGCCCTCCCACACCACTTTGAATTGTTCTCTGAGATGTGAAGGGGAGGAAAAAAGGGAAAGTGGGACATTCCAGCATCACTTCAGAAACTGGGACAGCTTCTATAATTCCAGGACAGTCCCTGGGAAACTGGGACACACGTGTAACTGTCCTGCCGAGATACCACCATGAGAACAAATGGTCATGAATGCACAATAGAAAGGATGCGTGGAGAGGCCCCCTGTGTCCTGCTGAGAAGCAAAGGAAAATGGGCTCTTAGGCGGTCTCCTGAGACTGGCCAACTGGATAAGGCCCCCAGGTCCCACCCCAAGCCTTGGGCCCAACAGCTTAAGAACCCCTCAGTTGCCCCAGGGCAGGTGGTATGCAGAAGGAAAGTTGGCAGTTCACCGTCCTTCCCTGCTTGCCTCTTCAGGGCTTCCTGTGGTTATTGTTGGTGTGACCCTGGCCACGTCGTTCAACAAGTACGTGGCAGAGAACCATTGCTGGCTGAACGTGCAGACAGACATCATCTGGGCTTTTGTGGGGCCGGTCCTCTTCGTCCTGACGGTGAGTGTGTCAGGAAAGGGGGGGACCTCCTCCTTTCATTGGCGGGGTTTGCAATGCAAAAGGTTCTTGCCACCATGTGTGGCAGTGTTAAGGGAGAAATCTGAGGGCTCCCTTGGACAAAAAAGAAGGACACCAGCCAGGAATCCCAGAGCAAAACAGCAGCCAGTAGGCTTGGTCTTTATTGAAGACTGTCGCGACAGGACTCCCACCTGCCACCAGGTGGAACAAGATGGAAGCCCCAAACAAAAGAGAACCCAAAACTTTTATTAGTTGCTAATCCCCATGTTACATCCCCCCCCAAACTACATCACTCATACATCACGTTTACATCATGAAAGGGGAGGTCTGGTGCCAGGAATCTGAGCATCCTGGACCCTGCCCCATGGTTCCCCTTTCATGATGTAACCGTGATGTATGAGTGATGTAGTTTGGGGGGTGTAACATGGGGATTTCTCTGTTATGAGCAGGATTGGGTGCATGTGAACAAATGTTGGGATTCAGTGGTTTTCAAACTCAGCGTCTTCACAAGACAAAGAAGAACTCTGCAGACCACAGGGTGTGTTTACTTTCCATATGTGTGGGAGATGACTCTGATTTACACAACAATATACTGGGGGGGGCAGTGTTTCTGTGTTCCCTGAGAGGAGGATTCTGGGAAATCTTCCCCCTCCACAACTGCCACCTCTTAAAGCCTCTGACTGCTGTTTCAGGTCCAGTCGCTGACCCTCTCGCCCCTCTCCTTTGCAGGTGAACACCTTTGTGCTTTTCCGAGTGGTGATGGTGACAGTCTCCAGTGCACGGCGACGGTCAAGGATGCTGACCCCTAACAGCAGCTTGGAAAAGCAGATTGGCATCCAGATCTGGTGAGTCCCGGAGGCCCCTGGGGGCTGCCCCCGCCCCCTCCAGAGAAGGGCACCAGAGAAGCAAAGGACATCAATCTGAATGCCATTTGCTAGGGAGAAGAAGTGTGAGAGCCAGTAGTGATGTAGTGCTTGGAGGGTCAGACTAGGACCGGGGAGACCAGGGTTCGAATCCACGCCTGGCCAAGAAGCTCACTGGGTGTCCTTGGAAGCCAGTCGCTGCCTCTCAGCCTAGCCTACCTCACAGGGCTGTGAGGAGGGGAGAACCATGTACACAACCTAGAAGCAACTTCGGGGAAAAGGTGGGATATAAATACTTTAAACAATAAAATAGAATCAGAGGCCACATTCCCACCATACATTTAAAGTGTTGCAATACCGCTTTGAACGGTCATGCTGTCCCCAAAGAGCTTTGGGAGCTGTAGTTTACTAAGGTTTACTAATTGTTAGGAGACACCCTGTTTCTCTCAAAGAGCTATACTTCGCAGAGTTCCCTGAGAAAGAGGGATTGATTGTCTTTTTTAAAGTATTTTTTAAAAAATAAAATAAAATTTGCACATGTAACGATTGAAACATCATACTCACATGCATCATAAAAACAGCAATAATGTCAAGAGGAATAAAAATACAAGATAATACAGCTTAAAAAGGATAAATAGTGTAAAATATATTCCATAGTTGATATTTATTCAAAATATATCAAGCATTCATAAACCTTGACAGATTAAATAATATTTAGTAGGAATGCGCCAGCCATGAGATCGTTTGGTCATGTATATTTAAATGGGAGGGATTGATTGTTAGTGTGCTCTGGAAATAGCAGCTCTGGGTGGGGAATAGGTGCCTCCTAAATAACTCCCTTAGCAAACAAGCTGCTACTGCTGCTTGAATTTGTCCACTGCCCTTCACCTGAAGGCCACAGGGTGGTTCACAACATCAGCTGCACCTCCCAGGATTCTCTGGGGGAAGCCACAATGGTTTAAATTGGTATCCTAGTGCTTTAGTGTGAACATGGCCATAGAAGTCATGGCCATAGAGTTGGAGAGTTGGAGGGAAGTGGGTGGCGCTGTGGGTTAAACCACAGAGCCTAGGGATGAGCTCCCATTGCTCGGTCCCTGCTCCTGCCAACCTAGCAGTTCGAAAGCACGTCAAAGTGCAAGTAGATAAATAGGTACCGCTCCGGCGGGAAGGTAAACGGCATTTCCGTGCGCTGATCTGGTTCGCCAGAAGCGGCTTAGTCCTGCTGGCCACATGACCCGGAAACTGTACGCCGGCTCCCTCGGCCAATAAAGCGAGATGAGCGCCGCAACCCCAGAGTCGGCCACGACTGGACCTAATGGTCAGGGCTCCCTTTACCTTTAGAGTTGGAAGGGATCCTGAGGATCATCCATTCCAACCCCCTGCAAGGCAAGAATGTGCAATGGCAGCTGATGCCCATTGGGAATAGTAGAGAGGAGGACAAGGAGATGAAGGCAGAGTGAATGACAGGCAGGGTCACCCCCTGGCCAGTTATAAGAAGACAGGCTGAGGTTGGTGGGGCCCCATTTGCCCCAATAGACCAGCTTGCACAGCTTGAAGCCATTGGTTTGAGTCCTACTCTCCATAGTAGGAGGAAACAAGCTTGCTCCCTCTTCCACCTGACAGCCCTTGAGATATTTGAAGATGGCCATCATATCTCCTAGAATCATAGAATCATAGAGTTGGAAGAGACCACAAGGGCCATCGAGTCCAACCCCCTGCCAAGCACTCTCCTCTTCTCTAGGCTACACAGACCCAGCTCCTTCAAGTGTTCCTTATAAGCCTTGGCTTCCAGATCCTTGATCATTCTTGGTCACCCTCCTCTGCACACCTTCCAGCTTGTCAACGTCCTTCTTAAATTGTGGTGCCCAGAATTGGACACAGAATTCCAGATGTGGTCTGACCAAAGCAGAATAGAGTGGGACTGTGACTTCCCTTGATCTGGAGACTCGACTTCTGTTGATGCATTTGCCTTTTTTTGCTGCTGCATCACCCTGCGGACTCATGTTGAGCTTGTGGTCCACCAAGACCCCTAGATCCTTTTCACATGTCCTGCTAGTCAGCCAGGTGTCCCTCATCTTATATTTGTGCATCTGCCTAAGTGCGGAACCTAAAACAAACCCCTGTGTTGCCATAAGAACCAAGCACAACAATACAAACACAACATGTAGGCTTAATAGTTAGTAGAAAATATATAATAGAACAATGATATCATTCAGATTATAGGAGTAAGCCAATCAAAGTTCGTATGTACAATATAACAGAGTGGTAACGAGGACCGTCAAGCCGTGTGTTCAAAACAGATGTCTAAGGACAGTCTCACAATAGTCTTTCAGTTGTTTCAACAGAAGACGTCTCAAAGGCTTCAAAAGTTCATTTTGTACTCATTTAACAAAAGCTCATTTAATACTATTCCTCTGTATATCTGTTTTTCATGGGTCTACTTTGTTTCTGCATGCTGTATATGCCATACTGTTCCTTTAAGTATATCGTTAATGGGAACACTTGTGACTTGCTTCGTATGTCCTGTGCAATTGTGTATCAAGTATCAGCAGCTACACTATCTAGTGAGCACTGATCCTTAGCATGAATCTCACTTACATATTCTGTTGAAGAATATCGGGTATGTACCTTTATTTATTCTGTTTTGTATATTCTGCTTTATTTTACAATGCGTATGCAGGTAGCTCAGTTCATTCATTCATCGGTTGTATGCCTTGTATCTTATTTCCAGCTGATGAAGACTATTACAAAACAGTAGTATCATTCCGGAGACACTGTCCTTTTGAGGCTTTTGAGATGTCTTCCGTTGAAACTTTTGAAAGACTATTGTAAAACTGTCCTTAGACTGCAATGCGCTCTATGTGGGGCTACCTTTGAAGGTGACCCGGAAACTACAACTAATCCAGAATGCGGCAGCTAGACTGGTGACTGGGAGTGGCCACAGAGACCATATAACACCGGTCTTGAAAGACCTACATTGGCCCCCAGTACGTTTCTGAGCACAATTCAAAGTGTTGGTGCTGACCTTTAAAGCCCTAAACAGCCTCGGTCCTGTATACCTGAAGGAGCATCTCCACCCCCATCGTTCAGCCCGTACACTGAGATCCATTGCCAAGGGCCTTCTGGCGGTTCCCTCCCTGCGAGAAACCAAGTTACAGGGAACCAGGCAGAGGGCCTTCTTTGTGGTGGCACCCGCCCTGTGGAACGCCCTCCCACCAGATGTCAAAGAGAAAAACAACTACCAGACTTTTAGAAGACATCTGAAGGCAGCCCTGTTTAGGGAAGCTTTTAATGTTTAATAGGTTATTGTATTTTAGTGTTTTGTTGGAAGCTGCCCAGCATGGCTGGGGAAGCCCAGGCAGATGGGCGGGGTATAAATAATAAATTATTATTATTATTATTATTATTATTATTATTATTATTATTATTAGACATCTGTTTTGAACACACGGTTTGACGGTCCTCATTACCACTCTGTTGCATTGTACATACGAACTTTGGTTGGCTTACTCCTATAATTTGAATCATATGATTATTCTACTGTATATTTTCTACTAACTATTAGCCTACGTGTTGTGCTTGTATTATTGCAAGTGCAGAACCTGACATTTGTCCCTGCTGATGTTCATTCTCTTAGCTTGGGCCCAGTTCTCCAATGTGTTACGGTCATTTCGAATTCTGTCTTCTGTGGCATTAGTTACCCCTCCAAATTTGGTGTCATCTGCAAACTCTATCAAAAAAGAAATGGGAGTCATCTGACATGGCTTGTTTTTGAGACCTGTGTTGAGACTTAGTAATCACAGTAAAAAGGTAAAGGTAAAGGTACCCCTGCCCGTACGGGCCAGTCTTGCCAGACTCTAGGGTTGTGCGCCCATCTCACTCAAGAGGCCGGGGGCCAGTGCTGTCCGCAGACACTTCCGGGTCACGTGGCCAGCGTGACATCGCTGCTCTGGCGAGCCAGAGCCGCACACGGAAACGCCGTTTACCTTCTACCTTTATCTACTTGCACCCGGGGGTGCTTTCAAACTGCTAGGTTGGCAGGCGCTGGGACCGAGCAACGGGAGCGCACCCCGCCGCGGGGATTCGAACCGCCGACCTTTCGATCGGCAAGTCCTAGGCGCTGAGGCTTTAACCCACAGCGCCACCCGCGTAATCACAGTAATTATCACCAACTTGCTCCCCTGATGCTGACTTTGGCTACAGATGAGTTGACTGCCTCCTTTTTCTCTTGCCTCCCACCCCCCAACCCCCATTGTCCTCTTCCAGGGCAACAGCCAAACCAGTGCTGGTTCTGCTGCCAGTCCTGGGTCTGACCTGGGTGTGTGGTGTTCTTGTGCACGTCAGCATCACGTGGGCCTACATCTTCATTGTGCTGAACTCCCTCCAGGTAAGCTGCCTCGGAAGGTAGACCTTCCCTGCAAAATATCTCTCAGACACGTGTGTATGTTCGTACACACACACATACACAGACACGGGGGTCAGTTGCCCATGCTGGAGGCTGCGCCTTGTGGCGGCAAAGATGCCTTTGAGCACATGCAGAGTGCCTTCCCCCTCACCCTCAGGGAGGAAGAGCTTGAGCTTCAGTCGCTTGAACGTTCTGCCCAGAGCTGGCCTTGCAATATCCAACACTGTGCAGCAGGGGAGGCCCTGACCATACCAGCTTCCTGGTGTTTGGCCACGGCTGAAATCGCTCCTTCTTGCTCAGCGGCTGCTTCTCCTCCATCCAGCAAGAGCTTCTTTCAGATGTTGTTCAATTCACACAGGTAACTCACAACCTGTGCGATTTCAACTTTATGCGCTAGCCAACTGGCCAGTTGCAAATCACGCAAATTAAGCGCACGCAAGTCTGAGAGCTTAAAAGCTCTTTCTGTTGCGCGGGGAAACCTTTTAAGCTCTGTGCCTTGCTCAGCGGCCAATTCCATGTGAGGAATAATTCCCAGAGCCCAGTAAGCAAGGAGGGGAGCTTCCAACCTCTGCCTTGCTTTGGGGGCAAGGACCGCTTGGCTCACAGCTTCAGAGAGGGAAGGTCACTCATGCGGGGGGAGGTTGCAAGGGTGGTTCTGACTAGACCTCATTCTGGCCTTACGCCCAGTCCCCAGAACATAACCCTCAAGCAAGCAGTGAGTGACCTGTATTGATTTGGTTTGATTTGAATTAATTTTATAATGAGATGATTTTAGAATGTTGTATTATTTTATTGTTGTTAGCCGCTCTGCTTCAGCTGGGGAGGGCGGGATATAAATAAAAATTTATTTATTTATTAATTATTATTTATTATTGAAGAAATAGTGGCTCCTTCCTTCCAAAGTCTCTCTCCCTCCTCCCTTCCACCCTTCTAGCACACCTGTCCATTTGAAGGGACCCCTTTCTAGTCAAAATACGACTAGATACGTGAATCAGAGTAGAATTACAGAATCACAGAACTGTAGAGTTGGAAGGGACCCTGATGTTTCCATCACAAGCCCAACCTTATTCAACATGGAAATCACAACTGCAGTGTCCCTGACGGATGGGTGCCCAAGAAAACATCCAAGGGAGGAGAGTCCTTCTGAGGGAGTCTGGTTCTTCTTCTTCTTCTTCTTCTTGTTTAGTCGTTTAGTCGTGTCCGACTCTTCGTGACCCCCTAGACCAGAGCACACCAGGCACTCCTGTCTCCACTGCCTCCCGCAGTTTGGTCAAACTCATGCTGGTAGCTTTGAGAACACTGTCCCACCATCCCGTCCTCTGTCATCCCCTTCTCCTTGTGCCCTCCATCTTTCCCAACATCTTTTCCAGGGAGTCTTCTCTTCTCATGAGGTGGCCAAAGTCTTGGAGCCTCAGCTTCAGGATCTGTCCTTCCAGTGAGCACTCAGGGCTGATTTCCTTCAGAATGGATAGGTTTGGTCTTCTTGCAGTCCATGGGACTCTCAAGAGTCTCCTCCAGCACCAGAATTCAAAAGCATCCATTCTTCGGTGATCAGCCTTCTTTATGGTCCAGCAGCTAAAGTGGTACATCAGGTTAAGAACAGTTTCAGGTTCAGAACGGACCTCCAGAACGAATTAAGTTCTTAACCCGAGGTTGCTGGATCAGGCCAATGACCATCGAATCCAGCACCCAGTTCTCACAGTGTCCCACCATCTCGTCCTCTGCCATCCCCTTCTCCTTGCGCCCCCCATCTTTCCCAACATCAGGGTCTTTTCCAGGGAGTCTTCTCTTCTGTCTGGTTCTACTGTCTCATAACTGCCAGAAAGTTCTTCCTCAGGTTTAGTTGGAATTCCCATTCTCGCCATTTGAATCCATTGGTTAAGGGCCTCCCCTCCAGAGCACCAGGAAAGGTAATTTGGGAATCTCCTGTGAAAGGCTAGGAAGGAGGTGTCCATCACACAAAATTGAGCTTTAGTCAGAGAAGTAATTGCTTTCATGAAACAAGACAAGCGGACATTCAAAGGACCATACCTTCCTCCCCCAATCGGCTCTGCTCCGAGCACCGGTGCCAATAAGAGGGAGGGGAGTGTTTCTTCTGAGGATGAGCAGCCGCCCTGCATCATCCGCGAAGGTTATATCAGTGCCAGAGTGTGCAGCACTCCTGCCCCAGCCTGTGGAGGAGTGGGGCTTGTTGCACAGATGCCGGCCACAATTACTGCATCAGCTGCAAGGCTTCCTGATAGCTGGAGGAACACAGGAAGTGATTCTCTCCTGATAAGGGGGCAAAGCATCAGAGGAGCGCAGCAGGAGGGTGTAGTAATTATGAGAGGAGCCTCTTCTCCCCGTCCCAGTGCCAAACTCAGGGACTGGAGAGCAGGATGTTTAAGTTGGGGGGGGGGACGGAGGAGAGGGATGCACTAGGAAAACTCTTGGCCGGCAGTTGTGTTTCTGAAGGTTCATCATCCGAGACTTCTGAGGCGGCTTCCTCTCTCAGAGCGCAAGAGAAAGAAATTGACAAAAGGAAGTGTCATTTCACACAAGGCACATTCGTATTGTATTTGTTTGAGACATCCCTGAACCGCTCCTTGTTGCAAGTTGTGCCAGCTCTAGAGCGGAAAACGCCAAATGTCCTGAGAGGAGGAAGAGGAAGAGGAAGAGGAAGGGTAGGCTTGTGCATGCAGTGCCACTTTTATTTTGAAAAATGCCCAAAGGCCCTTCGTTATGACCAGACAAAATGTCACAAAATAGTGAGGCGAGCTTCTGAGTCCACCAGAGCTCCTCTTCTTCAGTATGTGGGCAGGGGTGGGGGTGGGGGGCTGAGGGAAACAAAGAGTTGGCTAGGGATTGAGGCCATATTAGTCCAAAGTTAATTTTTGATGTATGCTGCCTTAGAAGGGGGCTGGTGTGGGGGCACACACACACACACACACACACACACCTGTGTTTTACCTCCAAAGTTGGAGGCAGTTTGTCTCAGTTACTAGGAATAAAAAACGGAGGGGACCCTTCCTCTCACTTTGTCTACCCCACACTTTCTCTTTTCTTTGTCCTCCTTTCCCCCTGGATGAATTAAGCCAACAGTCGCATGAAATCAGGCCAAGGGCTGGCAGTTGCCCGTCTCTTTGCGAAAGGGACAGTTCTGCCCCTAGGTAGAGAGAGAGAGACATTGTTTGGCCTTCCCTGTATGTCTGTCTGGGGGGCTAACAAAGCAAGGATGCTGCCCCAGCGGCTGTTTCCAGGTCCCTGGCATGGATTCTTCCCTCTGTCTTCCTACAGGGTCTCTACATATTCCTGGTCTATGCCATCTACAACAGCGAGGTAAGGGACAGCAACACTATGCAAGGGGGGCGCATTTGGCACCCCGTTTTCTCTGCAACAACTCTTCAGACTTTGAAAATGGGCTTGGAAGGATGTGATCAATGGCTTGTGAAACCAGCTAGCAAAGGGCACCTACCCTCACGGTGACGGCCTTGGGGGTCCCTGAAATCTGCTGGATCCTCCTGTGTGTGTGTGTTTGTGTGTGTGGTGGCATTCTGACTCCTTGCCATTCTGCTGCTGAGATCTCCTAGGGCAGGCATGGCCAAACTCGGCCCACCAGCCGTTTTGGGACTGCAGTTCCCATCATCCCTGACCACTGGTCCTGTGAGCTAGGGATGGTGGGAGTTGTAGTCCCAAAAGAGCTGAAGGGCCGAGTTTGGCCATGCCTGTCCTAGGGTCATCCAAGTTCCCACTAGATCTCGTGCGAGCGATGCTAGTCTTCTGCATATACGTGGAACGCTGGGAGCCAAATCCCCGTGTAAGACACAGCCGCACCGCAGAGCAGGAGTGAAGAAACCTCCAGCCTGTGGGACAATCTCAGTCCTGCAAAGTCTCTTGCATGTCGGACAACTTTGCTGCCCAACTGACTCCTCTGTGGACAGATGGCACCTGACGGAGGGGGGCAGTTGCTGCTCTTTCCCCCGCCTTTTCCTCTTCAGCTGAGGAAACAGCTACATGAGACTAGCAGGTGCATTTTAAAAACAATTAAATGCCAGGATTCCCCACAACCACCACTGTGGTGCCCCTCCCCCCACAGGAATCAACCTGGACCCTGAAATTGTCATTTGAGGCTCTTCTTTGTGTGCACGCCCCCCCCCCCGGGATATCTGGAGTGTGGCAACACAAGAACTGGCCTTTTCTGTGGTGACCCCCGACTTGAGGACTGCTCTCCCCAGCGAGGCTTACCTGCCCCCATCATTGCACCTCTTTAGGCACCAGGTGAAAACCAGGCCTTTGGCTTTTAACTATCTATGCAGCCATTTAGAAAGGGACGCGGGTGGCGCTGTGGGTTAAACCACAGAGCCTAGGACTTGCCGTTCAGAAGGTCGGCGGTTCGAATCCTTGCAACAGGGTGAGCTCCCCTTGCTCGCTCC
Source organism: Podarcis muralis (assembly GCF_964188315.1). Taxonomy (NCBI): domain Eukaryota; kingdom Metazoa; phylum Chordata; class Lepidosauria; order Squamata; family Lacertidae; genus Podarcis; species Podarcis muralis. The sequence continues at coordinate 1,094,537 of NC_135673.1, read as the reverse complement.
CTGCTCCTGCCAACCTAGCAGTTCAAAAGCACGTCAGAGTGCAAGTAGATAAATAGGTACCGCTCCAGCGGGAAGATAAACGGTGTTTCTGTGTGCAGCTCTGGTTCGCCAGAAGCGGCTTAGTCCTGCTGGCCACATGACCCGGAAGCTGTACGCCGGCTCCCTCGGCCAGTAAAGCGAGATGAGCGCTGCAACTCCACAGTCGTCCGTGACTGGACCTAACAGTCAGGGGTCCCTTTACCTTACAGCCATTTAGAGTGGGTGGGACCTTTGAACACCCCCACCCCCCACTGCCCCAGATTTAATGTATGTATTTTGTTTCTGTAAGTCACACTGAGTTGCTATGGCAAAAAGTGGTAATAAAAGGTAAAGGTACCCCTGCCCATACGGGCCAGTCTTGACAGACTCTGGGGTTGTGCGCCCATCTCACTCAAGAGGCCGGGGGCCAGCGCTGTCCGCAGACACTTTCGGGTCACGTGGCCAGCGTGACAAAGCTGCATCTGGCAAGCCAGCGCAGCACACGGAACACCGTTTACCTTCCCACTAGTAAGCGGTCCCTATTTATCTACTTGCACCCGGGGGTGCTTTCGAACTGCTAGGTTGGCAGGCGCTGGGACCGAGCGACGGGAGCGCACCCCGCTGCGGGGATTCGAACCGCCGACCATGTGATCGGCAAGTCCTAGGCACTGAGGTTTTACCCACAGCGCCACCCGCATCCCAAAAGTGGTAATAAATTTAATTAAATCATCATCATCATCAAGGCAGGAAGAATTTCCCTTGGCACTGCAATGCCAGTAACTGCTTACCCCACAACAAATACAGATAAATGCACAGGGGGTGTTGTTGTTGTTGTTGTTGTTGTTTAAAAAGTGTCATTAGTACCTGAGGCATCTTGTTGTGTTCATTCTGTGGGCTGGAAGGGGCCAGTTTCATACCTGTGCTTGATTTGCAGGTGCGAAATGCCATCCAGCGGATGAAGGAGAAGAAAAAGGCTCTCTCTTTCACAGTAGGTTTGGGGGGGTCTGGTGCCAGGGTCTCCCCCGGCCTGACCCCTTTTTCCTCTCCAGGAGGCCCCTCTCCCCTCCAACTCCCCCTGAAAACCACTGCATATGAGTCAGCCAGTGATAGAGACCTTGTGAGCTTCCAGAACAGTGATTCCAGTTCTGCCCTCTGGAACAAAATAGAGAACAAATCTGCTCTTTCTTATTCAGGGCACCCCTTATGCCGGCCACTGCCCTGTGGCCATTAAAGTTAGCACAAAATAAGACCCTAATGGAAAATATTTTAATTTTTTTGAAGGAAATTTCTCTTTTTTTGAAAGAGAGGGGGAAATTAAAAACAAAATATTTGTTAATTTACCTTTTTATTGCTGCATTCCTGTTGGTTGCTGAAAAGTGGAAAACATTTGTCCAAAATACATAGAATTTGATTGCATCGAATGAAAAACATCCCTGGTACACCCCCTTTTTTAAAATTAAAAGAAAAGGAAAAACAATTGTGACCTCTTTTGTCTCAATGTGGCAGGATTCTGTTAAATGCATAAAAAGGGAGAAAAAATTGCATTTGTGTCCTCCACTAGCCTCTTGAGAAATCTTGGAAAGGTAACATCTAACCGGTTGAAAAGATTTTCCTGATGTAATATAGTGCCTTTTATTCTCGGTGTTCCTTGTGCCTTTGATGGTTTGAGCTATAGATTTATGTTTCCAGATGCGTTTTAAGCCCCCCTGACTCTCTCATATCTGCGTTCCTCCCGCGTCTCATCGCAAGTATCCGCACAACCAGCTTTGCCATTTCTTCTTGTGAACCCGACATCCCATGCCAACCTTGGTTCAGTTCAGTTTAGCTTTTATGTGTTTGTCTCTTTAAGTTCTGTTTTGTTATGTGGGTTATATGGGGGGAAATAACCATATTTTTCGCTCCATAAGACGCACCAGACCACAAGACGCACCTAGTTTTGGGAGGAGGAAAACAAGAAAAAAAAATATTCTGAATCTCAGAAGCCAGAACAGGAAGAGGGATCGCTGCGCAGCGAAAGCAGCAATCCCTCTTGCTGTTCTGGCTTCTGGGATAGCTGCGCAGCCTTCATTCGCTCCATAAGATGCACACACATTTCCCCTTACTTTTTAGGAGGGAAAAGGTGAGTCTTATAGAGCAAAAAATATGGTACTTGCCTTACCTGCTTTTGATGCAGATGATGCTGGAGTGGGAACCATTTTTATTCTCACATAACACATCAGAAGAACTTTCTCAAACAGTAGACATTTATGAGGAACCCCTTAACATAAATGAATTCCCGTCTTCAGGGGGAGAATGACATAGTTTACCACCTCCAGCAGAACAGGGAGGCTTAGGGAGACCCTGAGGTTTGCACGCGGGTGGCGCTGTGGGTTAAACCACAGAGCCTAGGACTTGCTGATCAGAAGGTCGGCGGTTCGAATCCCCGCGACGGGGTGAGCTCCCGTTGCTCAGTTGGTTGGGGGGGTAGCTGTTTCTGGCTGACTGTTTCTTCTCCAAAGAGCACCAGAAGAGGCTGCTCTGGATCAGGCCAAAGGAGACCCATCTATTCCAGCGTCCTGTTATCACAGTTCCCAGCCAGGTGCCCCCAAGGAAAACCCACAAGTGGGAGTCAAGTTCAACTCTCCCCGGGGACAGCCTTTGGCAATCTTTTGTAATATGGCGCCTTGAGCGAGGCCAACATTTGTTGCCCCAAAGCCGATCTTCTCAGCTACGGATCTTCTTGATTTTGTGTCCCCTGCACCACCCTAATGAATAAACTTCTGCAAACAACTGCTCTGTATATTGTTCCAAGCTGTTATCTCAAATCATTGCAAAATCAGTCAGCGCATAACTCCTGCTTGCCTTGGTGAAAGGGGGGAACATATTTTTTCATGCTGTGTCATATTAGCGAAAGCCATCTCGCCTCCTCTTCCATCTTTATCAAAACTCTCAAGTCTTAAGTAAAGCTGCACAATTAAATGCCTAGTTATAAATAGAAGTCCGTCTGTACTCTTTTTTTAAAAAAAAATAATTAAGTTTTTAGTGAGGCTTGGCAAATGATACAGAGAAGATTAGCATGGACCTAGGCAAGTGGATCTTCTTGATGTTGTGTCCCCCGCACCACCCTAAATCCAGCACTGCTCTCCACCCCGCCCCCCGTGGGGGTGGCAGGGCATTTGGGTGCGTTGCTGCCTCCAAGGGCGGAGGGCGGAGCGTGGCCTTGGGGGGGCTGGGACCCGCCTGTCTGGGGGTGCGGATGCTGTCCAACTGCTTTGTGTCATTTCAGAACTGTTCCCACCCCATCAACTATCTGTCAAGCCCTAGGAACACGTCCTGGGAGGTGGGTAAGTTCAGCCCCTCCACCCCAGAGAATACAGCCTCCCCCTCCTCGGAGAAGGACTCTGCAACGAAGAACAGCAGCAGCAAGGGTACAAAGGTGGCACTTGTTCCACCTGCAATGAAATCAGCATGTTTGACTATTTTTGTTTTGTTTCTGCATCCCGGCTGACCCTCCTTTCTCCCTCGCACAGGCAACTTCAGCGCCAAAATCCCAGCGGGACTTGCATCAATTATGTCTCCAGAGAGGCCGGTATGTAGCTCATCCTCACCTACCCAGATAATTGGATTGATTGATTGACTTATTTATTGCGTTTATATGATGCCTTCTCTTCTGAGGAGCTCCAGGTGGTGTGCATGGTTTTCCTTGACTCCTTAAGTTATTCTCACAGCAACAGCCCTGCAGTGTAGGCTAGGCTGGAAGGCAGCAACTGCCCCTCACAAGGTCTCGCCCAGCGAGCTTCTTGGTGGCCAGGAGAGCAACTGGAATGCTGGCCTCCCAGGCCATAGTCCAACACTAACTATTGTGTTGCACTGGAAGCTGTTTGTTCCAGGCCACACCCTTGGTCCACCTGGCTCCACCTCCTCTGATAGGAGGCCTTGACCCAGATGTACCTGGAGGTGCGGGGGAGGGGGGATGAACCTGGGACGACCTGCAGCTGCGGCCTCTTCCTCCCTCCCTTCTCTTTAAGGAGCTCCACCTGTGGGTTAGAGGAAGCCATGAGGGCTGGTCGCACATTCCAAGTGGCGCTTGAGCCGCTGCTGGGCTGAGATTTAGTCCTTCAGCTTCTCCAGAGTTTCCTCCCCCTGTGAAAGAGGCTTCTGCCGGGGTGCCCCTTGAGATCCCCCCCCAAATTCTGATTCCACTTTGTTCTCAGAGCACTTGAGAATGTCTTTAGGATTCCAGTGGGTGCAGAATTTGAAACTTACCTTATTGTTGTGAAGTGGCCAAGAGTGGTGTGTGTGTGTGTCCCAGGAAATGTTTCTTCTGCACTGATCTGGACCCCCACCCCATGGAAGGAGCTATTTCATGATGATGCCTTCCTTCCCCATTGAGAACTCAGAATGGCTGCAAATGCAGCTGGCCGATGAGATGCATAGCTGCCAAGTGTCCCTTATTTGGCGGGACAGTCCCTTATCCCAGCGCCATGCCCCGCTGCTGTCCCTTATTGATGAGGCTTCATTTGGCTGCTGGCTGGGCTTTCTGCCTTTGGCTCAGAGGGGCTCAGAAGTTGAACATACCTGTGCCCGGAAAATCCCTTATTTTGGCTGCTGGCCCCTTATTTTCAAATCCGTAAGTTGACAGCTATGATGAGATGGCTCTGTAGAATGAGCAAAAAAAGACAAGCGCCCGCTGGCTGCCTCGAAAGTAGGAACAGAGGAAGATGCTTTGCACAGAGTCAGACCCTTGCTTCACCCGACTCAGTACTGTCTACACGGGCGGGCAACAGCTTCTCAGTGTGTCCAGGCCCTTCCTGGACTGGACCCAGGACCTTTTGCCTTAGAAACAGGTGCTCCACCGCTAAGGTATGACCTGTCCCATAAAACTAGGTCCCCAGTCAGAACCAGACCATGGGGCCACCTGACTCAGCATAGCTCTCCGGGGTTTCAGTCCCCCCCCCCCCCCGCATCATGAAGATGCCAAGTATTGAAACTGGAACTTTTCGTGTGCTTTCTTCCACTGAGCAATAGCCCTTGCCCTGAAGTGAAGCGAGGTAAAAGCCAGTGGGACTCCCTCCCACTGGAGGCAGCAATGGCAACCAACTGGGATGGCTTTGGCAGAGGGTTAGGCAAGTGCATGGTGTGTGGGGGGGTGCCTACGGATGGCTCCTAGCCAGGACGGCTCCACAGTTGGAGCAGCAGTGCTTCCGAATGCCAGTTTCTGGAAACACCGGGACGGAAGAGGGCTCTTGTGCGCTAGTCCTGCTGTCGGGTTTCTCACGGCCGCTGTGGGAACAGGGTGCTGATCTGTCAAGGCTCTTATTACATTCTTATGTTCTCTGCCCCACCCATGAGAGTTCCCCCTAAATATATTTTCTCTGCTTTGATGATTTCGGAATGCAATTTCTTTTCTCTGCAAGTGATAGAGGCGGTAGGGGGAGGAGAAGTCCCCCCCCCTTTCCCAATGCAGTGTTAAACTGGAGCCAAATATAGCTGTCTGCTGTCTCCCCCACTTTGTGGCATTTCCTCAGTATCTGCTAGTGCTGATTAGGTGCCCTAGCCACCTTTAACCACCTTGTTTTCCTCCCGTGGTTCCTGAGAGGTGGACTTTCCCCTCCTCCTTCCAGAGTCCCACCTTTATCACGTTGCCTTCGCAGGCAGGGAGCAACAATTCGTTTTAGAGCTGTGCCAAAGGCACTGGAGTGTAGGAACACTGGGGGCTTTTTTAAAAGGCACCCTTCTCTCCCGAGAGCCTGGGCGACCAAAACAACAAGCCCACCTAAAAGGGTCACGGCTACTGAGCTGCCCCTAAAGCAAGCAGGCGTGTTGCGGAAAGACTGCCACGCGTTGCGAGAGACAGGGTTGACTCCGTGCAAGAAGGGCAACTCACTCATTGTTCCATCAAGCTTTCTGCTGACAGCGGCAGCCTCCAAGCTGACGGTCTGAATGAAGGACTCTGAAAACTCAGAAATAGGTTTTCAAAGTTGATTACCTTTTTTTTGGCCCTGTTTGTCCCCCGCTATCAAACTGGATTATGCCAAGTACTAACTATTCAACTCCCAAGGGCGCTAGTTGCCTCTCAGCCAAATAAACAGTGCTCATCCTCCCCATCTTGTTTTGTTTTTGTTTACTAAACCATCTGAAAAACAGGCTGGGGAATCTTCTGGCAAGGATGAACCCTGGGCTCATTTTGATGCCCTGATTGGCCAAGCCGGTCCAGCGGCTGAAATGGAAACCCACCAGCTTCTCCCCACTGACCCCGGGTGTTGGGCAAGAGGGACCACACCACTGCCTGAGCTCCTAGGAACTCAGCCTTTGGCTCAGGCCAGAGGGATTAATTTTGCAATTTGCGCAGATTTCTGAAATGCCAAGGTCGGTCGCTGCTGATTCCCATCTGTTAGTCCCAGAAGCAAAGATACGATCAGCTGCACACAGGGTTTAGAATGTTGATTAATTTCGTTGTTGCTTTACATCACGGAGACAACAACAAGAAGAAAAGCACATAATTAAAAAATAGAAGACTGAGTATAAACATAGAATTAAAATAAAATCCGTTATTGTCATGGGCAGGATAATATAGATGACTGAATCAATGAGATCCACAGATAAGTAGGTGGAGGTGACCATGTGCCTCCTTATTGACATGTGTCATAAAATCTTAAAAACAGTGGTACCTCGGGTTACAGACGCTTCAGGTTACAGACTCCGCTAACCCAGAAATAGTACCTCGGGTTAAGAACTTTGCTTCAGGATGAGAACAGAAATTGCGCAACAGCAGCGGGAGGCCCCACTAGCTAAAGTGGCGGTGGTGGTGTTTAGTCGTTGAGTCGTGTCCACCTCTTCGTGACCCCCTGGACCAGAGCATGCCAGGCCCTCTTGTCTTCCACTGCCTCCCGCAGTTTGGTCAAACTCATGCTGGTAGCTTCGAGAACACTGTCCCACCATCTCGTCCTCTGTCGTCCCCTTCTCCTTGCGCCCTCCATCTTTCCCAACACCAGGGTCTTTTCCAGGGAGTCTTCTCTTCTCATGAGGTGGCCAAAGTACTGGAGTCTCAGCTTCAGGATCTGTCCTTCCAGTGAGCACTCAGGGCCGATTTCCTTCAGAATGGAGAGGTTTGATCTTCTTGCAGTCCATGGGACTCTCCAGAGTCCCCTCCAGCACCAGAATTCAAAAGCATCCATTCTTCGGTGGTCAGCCTTCTTTATGGTCCAGCAGCTAAAGTGGTACATCAGGTTAAGAACAGTTTCAGGTTCAGAACGGACCTCCAGAACGAATTAAGTTCTTAACCCAAGGTTGCTGGATCAGGCCAGTGACCACCGAATCCAGCACCCAGTTCTCACAGTGTCCCAGCAGGTGCCTGAATAGGAAACCAGAACAAGAGCCATATCTCTCCAGCAACTGGGATTCAGGAGCCCTGCTGCCTCTGACTGTGCAGACAGGGCAGAGCCATCAATAGCCCCCTTCTCTTCCATGAATTCATCGAACCCTTTTCAAAGCCGTCCAAGTTGGCAGCCATCACTGCCTCCTGTGGGAGGGAGTTCCACGGTTTAACTACGCACTACATAGAAGACTGGCCTGAAGTCACACCCAGGCGGCTTCATGGCCAAATGTGGAGATTTGAACCCTGGTCTCCCAGGTCCTAGCCCAACAGACTAACCACTGTGGTTGGGACAGCTGGGGGGTAATATCTGATGGATGAGAAGACACCATATTTTTCGCTCTATAAGACGCACCAGACCACAAGACGCACCTAGTTTTTGGAGGAGGAAAACAAGAAAAAAAAATATTCTGAATCTCAGAAGCTAGAACAGCAAGAGGGATCGGTGCGCAGTGAAAGCAGCAACCCCTCTTGCTGTTCTGGCTTCTGGGATAGCTCAGGACCTTACTTTTTAGGAGGGAAAAAGTGAGTCTTATAGAGCAAAAGACACGGTAATTCATTCTGGAGGTCCATTCTTAACCTGAAACTGTTCTTAACCTGAGGTACCACTTTAGCTAATGGGGCCTCCTGCTGCTGCCGTGCCGCCGGAGCATGATTTCTGTTCTCATCCTGAGGCAAAGTTCTTAACCTGAAGCACTATTTCTGGGTTAGCGGAGTCTGTAACCTGAAGCGTCTGTAACCCGAGGTACCACTGTATAACCTTGCCGTAAAACAAATAGGAAGGAACACTGAAAAACAGACCAGACATTGCACGTGACCTCCCAGGCAGGCTTTGTGAAAGCAAGTCGGTGTGGATGCTCAACAAACAGCCACTGGGGAGAGTCCCACGCCTCTTGTGCTGATTTCAGCCCCTCAGTGCAGGGAATCAAACATTAACTCCGTTCGTAGAGCTAGATCAGATGGCTACCAGGTAGACTTGAGTTAGACTACTTCGTGTTTGCAAAGGACTTTTGCGTTGGTCTCGCGACTCCAGAGGAAGCTGGGTGGGTGGCTGCTGAGTCTTGCCACCATTTACCTACCTGTTGATGTGTTCTCCATCTTTCTCTCTCTCTCCCTCTCTCTCTCTCAGGCTGTACAACTGACTGCATTCAAATCGTCAGGTAATGCTTTTCCCATCTGTTCTTTTCCTGGCCTTACCTGAGCGTCCTGTGTCACCTGATTTTCAGTTTCTTTGATGATGGGAGTGGGGAAAGCCACCATTCTTTTTCATTTCTGCTTTAAAAGTCTTTGTTTAGTATTCCTCCCAGTCTTAGACATTTGCACTTGCTCATAGTGCGGACAAACTGACTGAGTTGGGTGCTGAATCCTTGGAGGTGAGAGGGACGCTGCCTTGATTTCTAAAAGCTCTGTATGGGATGGGTTCAGGCTAATAATAATAATAATAATAATAATAATTTATTGTTTATACCCCGCCCATCTGGCTGAGTTTCCCCAGCCACTCTGGGCGGCTCCCAATCGAGTGTTAAATACAATACAGCATTAAATATTAAAAACTTCCCTAAACAGGGCTGCCTTCAGATGTCTTTTAAAGATACGATAGCTAAGGGACGTGGGTGGCGCTGTGGGTTAAACCACAGAGCCTAGGACTTGCCGATCAGAAGGCTGGTGGTTCGAATCCCCATGACGGGGTGAGCTCCCTTTGCTCGGTCCCTGCTCCTGCCCACCTAGCAGTTTGAAAGCACGTCCAAGTGCAAGTAGATAAATAGGTACCACTCCAGCGGGAAGGTAAACGGCGTTTCCGTGCGCTGCTCTGGTTCACCAGAAGTGGTTTAGTCCTGCTGGCCACATGACCCGGAAGCTGTACACCGGCTCCCTCAGCCAATAAAGCGAGATGAGCGCTGCAACCCCAGAGTTGTCCGCGACTGGACCTAATGGTCAGGGGTCCCTTGACCTTTAAAAATAAAAAATAAAGAAATAAAAAATAAGATAGCTGCTTATTTCCTTGACATCTGATGGGAGGGCGTTCCACAGGGCGGGCACCACTACCAAGAAGGCCCTCTGCCTGGTTCCCTGTAACTTGGCTTCTCGCAGCGAGGGAACCGCCAGAAGGCCCTCACTTCTCTCAATGAAGCTGAGCTGACCCAGCCCTTTGAAGGGTTGCACAAATTTCACAATTTTCTCAAAACACACCAGATGAGCTGCTGTGCCAAATAGTTCCAAGTGCCTGTGTGGCTCATCTCACACAGGGGGGGGGGGGCGGTTTGCGAAGCTGAAGCGAGGCTTGGTTCCTGGACAGCGGGCTGCGCAGCGTAGCACCACCCCACCCCCCAATTGCTCACATGGGGGAAAATCAATGGTGGTGCTTTTTTCTTTGTGTTTTGTTTTAGAAAAATGTTGCTGGCACTCGCCGTGAAGTTGTTACAGTAAGTGCTGCACTTTTAACGGGGTTGGGGGACGGTGCCGGTACTGAGTACCCTTGAGTAAACCCCCCCCCCAAAAAAAAAGCCCGGGGAGGGGAATAAAACAACGAACCCAGCAGGAGCGGGAGGAGAGGGAGCCACAGGTGCTGTGAGCACTCAGAGGTCGCTGACCCTCCATCAACAAAGCCCCTATTTCCCTGCAAATTTTTTTAAGCTCACTAAATAGGGACTTATTTTCTTTAGTTGTAGGTCTGAACAAAACCTAGACATCTTGAGCTGAGAGCCCTTGTTCAAATATTTTGTTGGGGGCTTGCTTGTGGGTGTGCAACCCCCACTTGTGTGTTTGCACACACTCTCGTGAAGCACAAAGTCTTTGCCCGTGCACTTCTGCCCCTTTCTCTCTCTGTACCTCTTCCACACAACCCTTTCTTTCCATCTAAGCAATCCTGTTTAAAATACATGGCAAAGATTCTAGTCAGCCAAAAGGATAGCCATGAAATTAAGGCCAGATCTGGAACTCTGGCTGATTTTGCAAAGATGTCCGACTCTCATTCGCTGAGCCATATCAGCAACAAAATTTCTTTCCCCTGCCTTAAATAATTATACTGCTCAAATGAAGAAATTTTGGAGGAACCGAGAATGTGAAAGGACTGTGAGGTCGGGATTGTAGCTCAGTAGTGGAACACCTGGTTGGCATGTAGAAGATCACAGGTTCAATCCCCAATGACTTATACAGGTAGGGCTGGGAGGGACTCCAGTCTGTGCAGGCAATACTGAGTTAGATGCTTCATCCCATTGCTCTGTCCCTGTTCCTGCCAATCTAGCAGTTCAAAAGCACGCCAGTGCAAGTAGATAAATAGGTACCACTGTGGTGGGAAGGTAAATGGTGTTTCCGTGTGCTCTGGCATCCGTCGTGGTCCTCCGTGTGCCAGAAGCGGTTTAGTCCTGCTGGCCACATGACCCGGAAAGCTGTCTGTGGACAAACGCCGGCTCCTTTGACCTGAAAGCGAGATGAGCGCCACAACCCCAGAGTCACCTTTGACTGGACTTAACCGTCCAGGGGTCCTTGACCTTGACCCTGACCCTGATTTGGTATAAGGCTGCTTCCTGTGTTCCTGTCACTCACAACAAATTCCTGGGTTTTTAATACTAAATGGATGCCCTTCACATCAGGCTCTGGTGGGTGGATCGTGGAGTTCTGATCACAACAACCACAATCCTGCAAGCCTTTAGGTTAAGTAATTAGGTCAAGTCCAATATATGAATATGATGCTTTGGGTGGACTCCATGCTAACAAAGGCTCTTTCCTGCCTCTGCAGTTCAGATTATGTGTCTTATTTAGCCATTGCAGCAACAGGATGCTGAACTCCATGGGCCACTGGCCTCAACTAGCAGGCTGTCTTACGTTTCTATGTAAACCTCATGGTAAAAGGTAAAGGGACCCCTGACCATTAGGTCCAGTCGTGGCCGACTCTGGGGTTGCAGCGCTCATCTCGCTTTATTGGCCGAGGGAGCCGGCGTCCAGCTTCCGGGTGGCCAAAGTCTTGGAGCCTCAGCTTCAGGATCTGTCCTTCCAGTGAGCACTCAGGGCTGATTTCCTTCAGAATGGAGAGGTTTGATCTTCTTGCAGTCCATGGGACTCTCAAGAGTCTCCTCCAGCACCAGAATTCAAAAACATCCATTCTTCGGCGATCAGCCTTCTTTATGGTCCAGCTCTCACTTCCATACATCACTACTGGGAAAACCATGGCTTAAACTTAGAAAGATAAACCACGTCTAACAAGCTGTGGTATGTTGTAGCCGGATAACCCTGGACTCCAGGGCTCCCTTTCTCTCAAGACAGCCAGTTGCCCCCTTCCCACCAACTGAGGCCACTGACCACTGCTTGACCACTGCTTCAATATCCCTGAGATGGAGCTAGGAACCAAGCAAGTAAGCCGCTTTGCCAACCCTGATTTAGAAAGAAAAGGAATATTTCCCACCTGGGCACTTTTACCTTTTAAACTCACTGAAGTCCCTGTACCATCATGACTGCAGGAACAAAAGGGGTTTTTGCTGCTTCTTCCCTGACACTGGGCATATTTACCTGAGAATAAGCACCGTTTTCTCGTGGAAAAGAATGGCATAATTTTCAAAGTAAAAACAATTTTGAAAGAACTTATTTTAATCATGCACACTCCTGGCCAACCACCCACAAGCTATACAACAAGTGAGAAGAATGGAAGAGGCGGTGCAGTGATCAGTTCTCTTCATCTGAAGGCTTTGACCTTAGCTGTGTTTATGGTTTATTTACACCATTTATTTGCTGCCGAGGTGGCATCCAAGAGCAGACATAGAAAGGGGGGAAAGGAAAGGAGGGGGGGAAACAGGAGCAGGGTAAGACAAAAAGAGTTATGCAGAGCTAGGAGAGGCGAAGAACGAAATCTGTGGCTGGTTTGCAACCAATTGCTTGTCAGCTACCTTGCAAAAAATATATATTATTTTAAACCCACGGATAGTTGTGCTTGATTCCTGGGCATCTGCTATGGTGTTGTGAAGAAAGAGATATCATTAAACCAAGACGGACACAATTTGTTTGCATTAGGAAGGCTGCACTCCCTCCCTCTCCCTTTGAAAGCTTCTGGACCCATTCACAGCACAAGAGGCTACAGGTTCCTACCTCCGAACGCAGACATGCACCTTCTAATGAGTTTCTGGCTGCTTTATGAAGACATGATCTTCTGTCAATATTCATTACACCCCATTATGCGGGGAGGTGAGGCCCCTGGGAAGTAGGGGAGTGGGGGGGGGGTGCTGCTACATATTTGCACAGACAATAAGAAACACATCTTTTTCATCTTGGAGAAGAAGGCAATCGCCTCAGCCCCCGTCTCCTCGAGTGTCAGCCCATTGTTTCCCTGTGATAATTTCATTATCCGCTTTGAATACATCTTGTTTGTTGCTAAGCTGTGCATAGCAACATGTGCCTCGTCTCCACAGCTGGGCACCTGAGCAGCCGAGAAGAAGCCATTCTGACGAGCTGGAGCTCACACAACCTACCCGACTTGGATTTTGTTTATATAAGCAGCAGGCAGCCCTGAAGCCCCAGGGGCCTGGCAAAGCAGCGGTTCAGAGGCAGACTTTGGCAACATCCACACCCACAAACTGGGAAGCGATGCCGCTTTTAACAGCCGTGGATTCTGCCCCCAAAGAATTCTGGGAGCGGTAGCTTGGGGTGCTGAAAGTTGCAAGGAGGCCTCAATATTCCTCCTCATGAAGCTACAACTCCCAGAGTTCCCTGTGAAGACAGGTTGCTTTTTAAACCACTCCAGGAAATTGCAACCCTGTGAGGGGAGCTGAGGCCTCCTCAGCACCCTTCATGGAATGCAGCTCCCAGAATTCTTTTGGGGGGAGCCATGACACTTTAAAGGGGAGGTAACTGTGCTTAGGGACGTGGGTGGTGCTGTGGTCTAAACCACTGAGCCTCTTGGGCTTGTTGATCAGAAGATCGGTGGTTCAAATCCCTACTACGGGGTGAGCTCCCGTTGCTCGGTCCCTTCTCCTGCCAACCTAGCAGTTCGAAAGCATGTCAAAGTACAATTAGATAAATAGGTACCGCTCCGGCAGGAAGGTAAACGGCGTTTCCGTGCGCTGCTCTGGTTCGCCAGAAGCGGCTTAGTCATGCTGGCCACATGACCCGGAAGCTGTACGCCGGCTCCCTCGGCCAGTAAATTGAGATGAGCGCTGCAACCCCAGAGTCGTCCACGACTGGACTTAACGGACAGGGGTCCCTTTATCTTTTTAACAATGCTTTAAGTGTATGAACATGGCAAGGGAGTTGGATTTGGAAGGACTGTTGATGTTGGGGAGGCTCAGCACCTGAGGTGATGGGCAAGATGGCGCCTCCTCCCCATTCCAGATACACTGTTGCATTGGGAGCGTTGGAGGGCCCTGATCCTGCAGCCTCCAGGACCTGTGATCCCTGGCCCAGTGTGGGTTCTGCTGTTGGCTGTGCTGATGCCTCTGTCTCTTCTCCCTTAGGCTTATGAGAGGAGCTGCCCCGGGTGATCTCCTCCTCGTCCACCCCAGTTCAACACAAATGAACGAAGAATTGCATCAGAAGGCCATGTGCATCTGGCTGTTTCTTCCTCCACTTTCCCAGTATCTGGCATTGAACAGGCTGGGCTTTGGCCCCTGGTTCACTGGCCAGGGGAGGATTTGCCAGGCGTCCTTCTTCCCCGACTCATCCATTCTGGTTTCCTTAAATCTGCTGGTGTCCTGCTCTCGCGGACTGTGACTCTTGCTGGCTTTTCTTATCATGTGCTTTGTATGTCCTTGGAACAGCAAACCTGGGAGTTCACCCACCCACCCCCAGCCCACTTTGCTTTCTGTGTTTTGGGCGAGAGATAGGGCGTTGTTTTCCTGTGTGAGAAAGGTTCCGTCACCCTGCTCATGTCCCTACAAGACGTGCCACTGGTTTCTCATTTTTAAAAAACCAACAGCCGAGTGAACACAGTGGAAATGCATTGAGACCTGACCCATGGCAGAGCTCTCCTCCCCGTTGCTTGTGAGGGAGCCAGTGTAAGGGTTAGGGGTCTCAGGCTGTGATGTGGGGAAACTGGCCTTGAATCCCCACTCAGTCAAGTGAAGCTCACTGGGTGACTCTGGGCCTCTCAGCCAAACCTCTCTCACAGGGTTGAGAGGATGAAAAGTGGGGGGACCATGTACCCCTCCTTGAGCTCCAGGGAGGAAAAGGTGGTCTGCAAATGTAATTAGTAAATAACGACACTTGTGGCCCTGTTAAACGTTCCCAAAGTGGCACGTAGAGATTGCCCACTGAATCAGCAACGCACTAGGGGCCTGCACCTTCAATTCCTCTTGCTTCTGCTCTGGTGGCCTAAATTGCCTGTCCCCCCCTTTTGGGGAGCCCTCCCCCTGCCACCCAAGGCACCTCGTGGCCTTCCTCTCTGCTTTCCTGCCTCCAAGCTTTCCTCATCCCCGGGGTCTTCCTCCATGATGCCAGAGGATTAAACGTATTTTCAATGCCAGCTCTGCGAAGTCAACGCCCGCCTTTTCTCCCGTTCAGAATTTGCTCTGTGTTCTTTATGTGTCTCGGTGCCCTGAGCCTGTTGTTAGAAACCTTTAGGATTTTTTTAAAAATAATAATATTGTGACACAGTTTTAAAAATGGTGGAGCCATGCTTTTGCAAACTAACCCACCTCCTGGTTTTCTGCTGTTTTCTGTGTCTTGCTCTGTTGCTGCTGTCTGTTCGTCGTTTTAACAAACCGATTGTATGGATTAGTGTCTGAATGACTTGAGCTTCCCTTGGAGGGAAAGTGGGGTTTATTAAACTTTCAGGATAACTACTAAGGTTTCTGGGCTGTTGCTTTGGAATGTGATTAGGATCGTGCCACACACACCCCCAGAGAGAGGGAGAGGGGGGGGACAATTTGCTCGTGACACTAAGCAAACCTCGATCATGGTTTATTACAGCTTGTGGCTTGTCTGGATGAGACCACGCATGCAGCCTCATCCAGGTCTCATCCTTGCTGGTGGCAGTGATTCAGCCACCAAGATCAGAGGATGAGCAGAGCAGTCACAGTCTCCTCCCTGTGCGCTGGCTTGGCTTAGCATCACGTGTGAACCAGAGCAGTCACAGGTAGTGGTTCATTTGCACCAGTGCCCAGCTCTTGCAGCTGGATACACTGGATACACCAAACAACAAGAATTCAAGCCAGCAGGTAAAAAATCCAGCAGCTTGTGACTCGAAGCAGCCCGTATGGCCAGCTAAACGTTTTGCAGGCTGTTCCACCACCAGCCTATCTCGACCCGAGAAAAGTCCCGTTGCCAAAAAAAATTAAAGTAGAAATGAGTCATGGCCCTCTTCCTCCCGCCTTGAAATTTGGCAGGAAAGAAAACGAAACTCAAAACAGTGCAGTGTCATATTCGTGGGATTTGGAAAGCAAACACTTCCATTCAGCTCTGCCTCATGCTTTCGCACGAGACTTTAAAGCAGCTCTCCTGACCTGGAGTGCCAGGGGTCCCCCACACCTGTCTAAAAACATAGCCCAGATAGAACACCTTCCATAACTAGAAACGTGGTGGAATATGGCTTTGAAGAGGGATGGGGGGGGACACTTGTGCCTCTTAATCTCTTTTTGGGCTCCCAACTCCCTTCAGCCCCAGCCAGCATGTGACGTGGAGCCCCAGGTGTTCCTATCTCCCAACCTCTCCTGACCACTGGCCTTGGAGACCCGGAGTCTGATAGTGCCTGAGAGGCCTGGCAGGCAGATCTTATCAGGGGGTGTGGGCATGAGCCCCATCCCACTACTGGCGCTCTCGCCCTCTCCCTCTCTCCAGCGCTGAGGTCATTGCTTGGCAAGGGGTGGGGAAGCAGACTGATCTGCTGAGTGGCCATTGAGCCACATGGTCGGCCCCCGCTAGCCTCCTGCGCTGCCTTCCCAGAGAGCCCAGCAAAGGCCTCTGTCGAAACTAGAGGGAAGTGGGTGAGTGGGAGGAATTCCTCAGAAGACCTTTTGTTGAGGACATTTCTGAGGTTTTCCTTTTTCTCATGCCCCCAAAGAGAAGGCCCCTTTATAATAATAGTAATAATTTATTATTTATACCCCGCCCATCTGGCTGAGTTTCCCCAGCCACTCTGGGCGGCTTCCAACAGAACACTAAAAACAGAATAAAACTTCAAACATTAAAAACTTCTCCAAACAGGGCTGCCTTCAAATGTCTTCTAAAAAGTCAGATAGCTGCTTATTTCCTTGACATCTGGTGGGAGGGCGTTCCACAGGGCGGGCGCCACTACCGAGAAGGCCCTCTGCCTGGTTCTCTGTAGCTTTGCTTCTCGCAATGAGGGAACCGCCAGAAGGCCCTCGGCGCTGGACCTCAGTGTCCGGGCAGAATGATGGGGGTGGAGACGCTCCTTCAGGTATACTGGACTGAGGCCATTTAGGGTTTTAAAGGTCAGCACCAACACTTTGAATTGTGCTTGGAAACGTCCTGGGAGCCAATGAAGGTCCTTCAGTGTTATGTGGTCTCGGTGGCCACTCCCAGTCACCAGTCTAGCTGCCGCATTCTGGATTAGTTGCAGTTTCCGGGTCACCTTCAATGGTCCCCCCACGTAGAGCGCATTGCAATAGTCCTTTGCAGAATTTTCTCTGCATATCACTCAATTGTTTACATGGGGCTCACTGAGTGGTGCCACCACCACTGCCCCTGCCTCCCATCATCATTCCCAGCAATGCCTTTGCATCCAGGATACTGTGGGGACAAGGGGCTGCTTCTCAGGGGTGACTCTGAGACCCACTTCCCAGTGAAGCCAGACTGGCTCCCTCCTTGTTGTCCTTCCGTCCCGGTAGGTGAAGGCTTTCTTGTTCCAACAGGCTTTGGGGAACTGACTGCTTTTAAGGAAAGGGCTGGTGCTGTGCTGGTTTTGCTGCAATTATTGGTATAGTATTAATACACACACACATTTCTATCAATGTTTAATTGGCTTTTAATGATGGTTCTTTCTATGTTTTTAGCGGTTCTTATTTTTATCTGTAAGCCACCTTGAGTTCTGTTAGGAGGAAAGGAGGGGGTGTAAATAATAATAATAATAATAATAATAATAATAATAATAATAATGGCCAAGTGGGGGATATGAATGCTGGTCACCCAATTCCTAGTCCAGCACTCTTAACTACTGTAACCTACTGGCTTGCAAACAGGTGAGAGAACATGTGTTGAACTCCACCCGCTACAGAAAATTTTTGGGAATTTCCCCTCCCCCTAGGGAAACTTCTTTGCTCACAAATGTGGGCAGAGGATTTTGAGAGGCTGCTTGTTTAGAACAGTGGAGGGGGGACATCAGCCTTAAATCACCATGTATGCTGGTCAGGTGTTGGTTTAAATGTATATACTGCTTGATTTGAAAAAAGGGGGAGGAGAGGTTTACAAAAAGAATGAAACAATAAAATCACGGGCCAAAAAATGTTAAAAGCAACTGTTTACAACATTTGGGGGGGGGAAGAATATCAATTATAAACTAAAACCAGATTAAAACACAATCAATAAAACCAGCGAAAACAGATTAAAGCACATGTAAGCACACTGCCAACCTAGCAGTTCGAAAGCACCCCCGGGTGCAAGTAGATAAATAGGGACCGCTTACTGGCGGGAAGGTAAACGGTGTTTCCGTGTGCGGTTCTGGCTCACCAGAGCAGCGATGTCACGCTGGCCACGTGACCCGGAAGTGTCTCCGGACAGCGCCGGCTCCCGGCCTCTAGAGTGAGATGAGCGCACAACCCTAGAGTCTGTCAAGACTGGTCCGTACGGGCAGGGGTACCTTTACCTTTACCTTAAGCACACTGCACATCCGGTTGGGTTTGTCTGAAAGAGAAAGGTTTTTCTGGCAGATACCAAAAGGGATGCTGGGAAGGTGTTTCCCTGTCGCCAAGAGTCACGGAGTTCCCAAGGGGGTGTGACTGCACTAAAAGATTTATTTCTTAACGAACACAGAAAGAGACGGGGTGGCGAGATTTGGAAGCCAGGAACATCCACTGGTTCACCAGCCCTGGACTCCCAATTCCCATCCCCGCTTCCTGCTAAGGGCTAAGCCACAAGATTCCTGTCCCTGGTGGCGCAGCTCCAGTTTCAACACAGAAACCTTCATGGGGGATGAGGCAGAGTGGGAGCATCTGTGGCCACAGCACCAGACCCAACCGCCTCTTTCTGCTGCTCTGCCTTCGTATCAACCACCTCCTTTTTGGCCTGCCTCTTTCCTGCCCCCACCAAACTCCCAGCGCAGATTTTGTCCCAGACTTCCTTCTGGGAGGAATGTGGGACCCCCCCACACACACATCCCAGATGGACTCAAGCCAGGTGCCTTATCACAGTCAGCCTCTTCCCCCAGAAACATTTGCCGTCCATCATCTGTGGGAAGAGCTTTCTGCTTCTCCTGCCTGTCCAGCCACTTTCCAGTCCTTGCACTGAAAAAATGGCGGCTCGTATTTTAATTTTGGTGCCCAGGCAAATGCCATTGCAGAAGGCCAGCGTTTGCCCACTGAAGCCAGTTAGTGCAGGAGACTAATGAGTCTTTAGCTGAGGATTATGAGGAGGGTGGTGTGTGTGTGTGTGTGTGTGTGTGTGTGTGCGCGCGCGCGCGTGCGCGTGCGTGCGTGCGTGTGCGCCTGCCTTTCCATACAGTCGGCCAACTGTGCATGCACAAGAATTGCTTCAAGTGTTACATGACTGAGCAAACTCCCCCAAAACTGCTGCTATTCCCAGGCTCACTTGTGAGGACACGATCCGGGAGGCCTGTAAATAGCCTGCCTACCATCTGTCCTTCAGAGAGGGAGAGAAATGTGCAGAGACAGGGATCTGGCCCTGCTGCTGGAAACTTCTTACACCCAAGGTGTTGACCACCCATATCATGCTCTCATGGCAGGACTCAGCACTGAACCTGTAATGTAATGATAAATTGAGCAGAGTCTCTGAGCAGGTGCGGAGCGCCTTTCTCCACACCGCCCTGAATGGTACCCAACCAAAGATGCGGACTTTTTTGAGGAGGGGAGGAAAAGAAAACACGCACACACACAGAGCTATAAGTGAATTGAAAAATTTATTGGAATGTCTTATTTGGTAAGATAGTTCACCACTAACCAATGCTCAGAAGGACATTCTGAGTAAAATGTTGAGAAGGGAGACACTTAAGAGCACTTTTTATTTCATAAGGAGAAAAAAACATAATACAGGCAGAGCTTGGCACTTCCAAACTGTCTTCTCCAACTCTTTCAAACCAGAAGAGACACACAAAATTAGTCCAAACATTATATGTGGAGCAGAAAATGCAGCAGTGTAATCAAAACCCACGGGGGGGGGGGGGGGAATGAAGCGATCACAGCAGCATTGCCAAAGCGTCTGAAGGCTTCTTCATCAAAGGCTCTGCAAAGGTCTGGTGGGAAGGCACACAACAGCCTCACAGCTGCTCCTCCACAGAGCTGTGGCTTGACTCTGATGGGGCGCCACCAAACCCAGATCAGAGAGGAGCTCCACTCAGTCACAGGGCAAGAGTGGGTGGGTGGGCCTGAGTGCTTTCACTGAGAAAAGGGGAGCAAGGAGAAAACAAACACAGAAGCCCTGCCTTCATCTGGTGCAGCCTCTGCTATAAAACAACTGAGTCATTCCTGACATTTTATTACTGTTTTCAAAGCAAGAGGAGGAACAAGCCAGTGGAGGATCTTCTGCATGGAGAAGACGGGCAAATGCTATTGGGCGACAAGAGAGAAGGCAGAACTACTCAACACCTACTTTGCCTCTGTCTTCACCCACAAGGAAAGCGATGCCCAACCTGGTGATAACAGAATCAATGATGTATGGAGGGAGCTGCAGTCCAAGACAGGAAAAGAGATGGTAAGGGAACACCTGGCTACTTTAAATGAATTCAGATCTCCAGGGCCTGATGAGCTGCACCCAAGGGTACCAAAGGAGCTTGCAAATGTGATCTCAGAGCCTCTGTCTATGATCTTTGAGAATTCTTAGAGAACAGGTGAGGTCCCTACAGACTGGAAGTGTCCCCATCTTCAAAAAGGGGAAAAAGGAAGACCCATGTAATCACTGACCAGTGAGCTTGACATTGATACCAGGAAAGGTCCTAGAACAGATAATTCAACAATCAATCTGTGAGCACTTAGAAAAGGATGCTGTGATTTCTAAGACCCAGAATGAGTTTCTCAAAAACAAGTCATGCCAGACGAATCTAATTTCTGATCTTGATCGAGTTACAGCATTGGTGGATCCAGGGAATGCTGTGGACATAATATATCTTCATTTCAGTAAGGCTTTGGACAAAGTCTCCCGTGATAGTCTTGCAGATAAGCTGGCAAACGTGGGCTGTAGATCTGTAGCTGGTTGACCGACTAAACCCAAAGAGAGCTCACTAATGGTTCCTTACCATGCTGGAACAAAGTGACAAGTGGTGTTCCACAGGGTTCTGTCCTGTTCAACATCTTTATAAATGACTTGGATTAAGGAATCTGCAGATGGGGAGGGATAGCTAATGCTGCAGACTCAGGATTCAAGATGACTTTAACATATCAAAGAACTAACAAAACTAACAAAATGAATTTCAATAGGGACAAATATGCTTCTACACTTAGGTAGGAAGAAACAGCTGTACAAATATAAGAGGGGGGTAAAAGTAATACATGGGGAAAGGATATATGGGTCTTAGAAGACCACAAGTTTATCATGAGTCAACAGTGTGATGCAGAAGCAAAAAAACCGAAGCTATTCTAGGCTGAGTTATCAGAAGTCTAGTGTCCAGATCAAGGGAAGTCATAGTCCCTCTCTATTCTGCCTTGGTCAGACCACACTGAGAAGACTGCGTCCTGTTCTGGGCTCCACAGTTTAGGAAGGATGTTGACAAGTTGGAACATGTGCAGAGGATGGTGACCAAGATGACACAGGGTCTGGAAGCCAAGCCTTATGAGGAGCGGTTGTTGGAACTGGGTATGTTTAGCCTGGAGAAGAGGAGACTGAGAGTTCACCATCTTCAAATAACTCCAGGGCTGTCACATGGAGGACAGAGCAAGTTTGTTTCCTCCAGCTCCAAAGGTTAGGACCCAAACCAATGGATTCAAGAAGAAAGGATATTCCAACTCAATACCAAGAAGAATTTCCTGACAGTAAAAGCTGCTTGACAGTGGAGCAGACTTCTGTGAGAGATGCTGGACACTTTCTTCCTTGGAGGTATATTTAAGCAGAGGTTGGGTGGCCACCTGTCATGTATGACGTAGTTGAGATCCCCTGCCCTGCAGGGGGCTGGACTAGATGGCCCTTCCAACTTTACAGTTCTAATGTCCTCGGGGGTTCAAGCCATGTTCCAGGAGGGCTCGTACCAAACCACAGCAGGCCCTCTGGAAGGCCAACAAGACTAAACTCCAGATGATCCCCATCAGTAGTTTCATGTAGATGAAAACCAGAGCTCCCCAACTGAAGCAGAGAGTGTGAAAGCACATTGCCTGCCAGGTAAGCCCAAGCAGACATGGCACAAAAAGGGGTTTTAAGATCCTTGCCTGGATTTAAATATTGAAATTTGAATCAGCCGACCTTCAACCGTGTATGGTTGAAATCACACCAGATTAGATGCACATAAGATGCAGTCCCAGTAGTTGGGGCATAGGATTGGCAAAGGCTGCGGAGCCTCCCTGACAAAAACACTCAAAAAGATATTGCAATACAGTGGTACCTCGGGTTACAGGCGCTTTGGGTTACAGACTCCGCTAACCCAGAAATAGTACCTTGGGTTAAGAACTTTGCTTCAGGATGAGAACAGAAACCGTGCAATGGCAGTGCAGTGGCAGCAGGAAGCCCCATTAGCTAAAGTGGTACCTCAGGTTAAGAACCGTTTCAGGTTAAGAACGGACCTCCGGAACGAATTAAGTACGTAACCAGAAGTACCACTGTACAGGACTGCAGCCTCTTCTCCCAAGCCCCACAAGCACACTGGTGTCTGTGGGTCACACCCTGGTGTGATGCTCCTCAGAAGGAGATGGGGAAACCCTGTGAGAGGGGCACGTGTGTCTGGGTCTCCATCAAACCACTCGGGGTAGTAAGAGCTGCCTAGGTCGTGGGCTGCGCAAGCAGTGCTTCCAGCTGGGTCTGTTTGTCCAGCCAAAGTAGTGGTTGTGTCCAGGGGCAGACGAAGGAAGACCCCACCCCAGGAAGCACACAGAAAGACGACCTGAGCACCTGCTCCAAAGGTACAACGGCCAAAAATACATTCAGGAAACAAACATCGGTTGTCGTATCCCCCCAACGCAGAGTAGAGGCTCAGGGAATGTGATGTGCACGGGAGGGGGAAGAATATATATAGATAGATATAGATATATGAATGCAATAAACAGATAACAAAATCAAAATAAAAGGAGCACCTGACTTGCTCAACTCATAGCTGCAAGGCCTCGGAGAAAGGTCTCCCAAAATGAAGCCCCAAGGGGGAGAGTGGTTTCAGTGTATCTGAGGCACAACAAACTCGCTCTCGTGGTGGCCCATGGGCCACAGAAATCATCCTTGTGGCCAACAAGGCCACTACCTGCAGAGGGACAGGTGAGGTGAGGTGCAGGGGCCTTCCAATGGGTAGCTGTGCTGGGCCTTTTTCTCTCTTCTCCCAGCCACCTAGCTAGAGGACCATGCCTGGAGAACCGGTGGAGAGCTTGGGCAGGTGCCTCTACTCTCACACACCCTGGGAGAAGACTTCTCTTCCGCCCAGTTAGGAAAGCAAACTCCCACCAAAAGTGTCCCCTAGACAGCCTCCAAGGGCAGTCCCCACACAGCTGAGCCCCATGGCTTTTAGAGAGCGAGAGCCTGGGACTCGGGAGGAATCACACCAGAAGGCAGGCAAGGGTTGGGCTCTGTAGGAAAGTCGGAACTGGGAGAGGTCGCCTGTGGGGAGGGGAAGATGAGACACTCACCCTTCCTCCCTGTCACCCGACGCACCCCCTCAATCCTCCCTGCCACCACCCTTGCCCCTCTGCTGCCATGAGTCTCTTCCCCAGACGAACGGGGGATGGAGAGCCTTTCTGGGCGCTCTCAACTCCGCTTGGCGTGAAGCATCTCAATCAGGAGGTTGTTGCAGGGCACGTCCCCGCTCAGGTGCTTGTGGTACAGGTACTCCTCCGCTTGCATGCTCAGGGACCGGATGTCAGACAGCTGCATCAGAAGCTGGCGGAACTTGTCCGTGGCGTGCGGGTAGTTGCAGACGGTGTACTGCATCAGGGCTGCGTGAGCCTTCTCCTGGGCTTCCTTCACCACACTGGAATTCTCCAAGTATTTCACATCTGCAGCGGGGGGGGGGGAGGAGGGGAAATAAGGGGGGACATGCATTGAATGGGGTAAGCTCTCTTGAACGGAGGGACTTCCTCCTGGGCGCACAGGCATGGAAGGTGTCCCTTGCAAAGCTCGCACAAGCCATTGGCTGATATCTGCAAAACGGCGGAGGTTGATGGAGAGGCTCACAGGGGAAAAGAGAAAAGGGGACTTGATGTGACCTGACGGAAGCATATACAATTGCATGTGGTGTGGAGAAAGCAGAGCCCCCCCCCCCTCGCCTGATGACGCCAGAACTCGTAGACATCCAACCAAGCTAAATGTTGGGAGATTCAGGGCAGAGAAAAGGAAGTAGTTCTTCATGTAGCGCAACATTAAACTATGGAACTCCCTCCCACAGGAGGCGGTAAAGGTAAAGGGACCCCTGACCATTAGGTCCAGTCGTGACCGACTCTGGGGTTGCGGCGCTCATCTCACTTTACTGGCCAAGGGAGCCAGTGTACAGCTTCCGGGTCATGTGGCCAGCAGGACTAAGCCGCTTCTGGCGAACCAGAGCAGTGCACGGAAACGCCGTTTACCTTCCTGCTGGAGTGGTGCCTATTTATCTACTTGTACTTTGACGTGCTTTTGAACTGCTAGGTTGGCAGGAGCAGGGACCGAGCAACGGGAGCTCACCCCGTCGCGGGGATTCAAACCACCAACCTTCTGATCGGCAAGTCCTAGGCTCTGTGGTTTAACCCACAGCACCACCCGCGTCCCAACAGGGGGCAATGATGGCCTCCAACTTGATGAGCCTTGATGGAGGTTTGGACAAACCCATGGAGGAGGAGGAGAGGAGCCACAGTTACTGCGCTGTGCCTCCGTGGTCAAGAGGCAGCGAGGCTTCTGAATACCAGATGCAGGAAAACACAGGAGAGGAGACCTGCTCTTGTGCAAGGATCCTGCCTGCTGGTTTCCCACAAGCATCTAGTCAGCCACTGTGAGAAGAGGACTAGATAGCACCTTGGCCTGATCCAGCTAATGGCTCTTCCTACCTTCATAAGCTTCATCTGCCTGGATGAACAAGGACTGACCTCGCCAGCCTTATATTTTGCAGATGAGCATCAGGCTGGTGAAGGCTATGCGAGACAAACAAACCGTATCGGACAATCAGTTCTTCTTCTTCTTACATTATGGTGTTCCCTAAACAAACCTTCACTTCAAAGCCACTCTCTTGTGTTCCTCTCTAAACACCGGCTGGAGGGATTGGGGCTTAATCTGTTTGGCCTTCCCAGGTGACAGCAGGGCTCAGCTAACATGGAAACCGTGATCCAAGGTGCCTGAAGCAGCTCAGCCAAAAAGCAAGGGGTAGGAGGATGAGAGAGACAGGTGTGAAGGTGTAGCGATAAGCATATCCCTCTTAAGCTGTGCACCTGCCTGAAAATGTGCCTGCTCGTGTACACTGCTCTTGAAAACTCGGCAAAAGCTGCCAGTGCCAGCGTCCTTCCTTGGGCCTGACTTCATCCGCTGAGCGTGGCCACAGGGGCCAAGCAACAGCAGTGGGAGAGGGCTCCAGCTCAATGGTGGGCAGCCACCTGTTCTTGCCACGCTCCCAAGGGGGAGATGAGGCAGAGCCTTTTCAAGGCTAACTGGGAAGACACAGCGGGCGCTCTGGGGGTGCCACCAAAACCTCTCCTCCCTCCCTCTCACTCCCAACACTCAGCCTAGAACCACAGAATTCTGGCCTCACCTCCCAAAGGGCATTGAAGGGGCTTTGAAAAAATGGCGGACGAGGTGGAGCAGCAACAAACCACAAATACTGTAGAAGAGCCCTTGGATCTCATTGGTCTTGATGAACGAATTGATGTGAAAATGAGAAATGACCGACAACTTCGAGGCAGATTACATGCTTGTGACCAGCACTTAAATAAGATTTTGGGTGATGTTGAGGAGACTGTGACAACAATAGAAATGGATGAAGAAACCTATGAAGAGATTTATAAATCTACTAAAAGGAATGTTTTGATGCTTGAGGTGGAGTTGTACTTGTAGCTGCTCCACTGAGGGTTTGGCTGAAACCATGAAAAAAAATGGTCATCGTTTCAAAAATGTTGGACCTCTGGACACTGTCTTCTGATACCCTTAAACATTAAGATTCCACCCTTAATTCTGAAAGACCATCCAAACCTGATTGTTGTGAAGGCGTAAGATCATTTGGCATATAAGTTGATACAAGGGTTTTCCCCCGAAATAACTTAAGTGCAGGTGTCTTTATGTATCAAATCAGTGGATATAACCATTTTAGTTGCGCTTGTGGCTGCTGATCTTTTTAAAGAAATAAATCTGTTTGGGTTTGGGGGTTTTTGTATGTATGTGTTTATAAGCACTTTTCCCGTTTCGGCGGTGGGGCGGGAAGGGCATTGAAGCAATAGAAAAGGTTCGGAAAAGGGCCGTCAGAATGACCAAGGTGAGGGTGGAGCCATGGATGGAGGTTGCAGCCCTGGGGACTTTTTGATTTGGAGGAAAGGTGAGTAAGAGGCAGCGTGGCATATAAATTGTGTAAAATGATGGAAGGCACAGAGGAAAGAGGGAAGTTTTTCTCCCTCTCTCAAAACAAGAGAACTCCAATGAAACTGGAGTTTGCTGGCACTGAAGGACAGCAGAGCTCCAGAGCCTCAGGCAAAGCACATTCCAAGCCCTGAACCTGGGACCTCCTGCAGGTGAAGAAGGTGCTCTCCTGCAAAACGACAGCACTTCCCTTAAAAACAGCAGTGAGATTTCAGTCCTCAGGGTTCTGAAGAAAGGGCTGGTTTAAATACCTCGCTCTAAGGCTTGTACACAGTTCCCATGGGATACAACCGAGCCTAACCACCTGTAACTGAAAACAACAACAACATATCGCTTCCTGTTGCATCCCACCTGGGTAGAATTGTAGGCTGCAGGGTCCTTGGGGCAGGGACCTGCCCTTGTGTCCTCTGCAAAGCAGTTCTGGGTGGCCTTCTGCACCTCAAAGCATTGCTGGACACACAGCTCCCATAGTCCCTGACCAGGCTGGCCAGGGCTGATGGCAGTTAGAGGACTGCATGGCTCTCATCCCTATAAAACACTCAGGACTTGCTTCTCTCAGCCGTGCCAAGTTCTGGGCCCAGCCCAACTAAAGGCCAACAAGGTCTTCCCAAAAGGTGGAGTGCCAGTATCACAATGGCATTGGACAAATCTGTGGTGCAACACTTCTGGTGCCCTGGCCTCAAAAAGGGATGTGCAACTGGAAAAAGTTCGGAGAAGGGCAACCCAAAGGATGAGGGAATGGCAAAGCTGGATTTAGGGGAGCGCAACCAGTTTCTCTGCACTGGGCGCTGAGCTGAGAGGGCACCGTGGCGAGTGCTGCAACAATGTGAAACGGAAGGCAACTGGGGGGGGCTGGATTTTGGCATTGCACAGGGCGCCACTGAAATTTGGAAGCCCAAAGTTCACTGGGGACGTAGGGACTCCCCTGTGAAGAAAGGTTGCAGCAATTGGGACTTTCTTGCGTAGAGGGAAAGTGAGAAAGAGGCAGCAGCAACATCGATGCTCATAGAATTACACGTGGCACAGAGAAAGTGGGCAGAGGAAAACTTTTCTTCCTCTCTCCTCACGCCAAAACTCGGGGATAGCCAACAAAGCTGAAAGTTGGAAGATTCAGGACAGATCAAAGAAAATACTGTATTTTTTGCTCTGTAAGACTCACTTTTTCCCTCCTAAAAAGTAAATGTTTGCGCGTCTTATGGAGCCAACGCAGGCTGCACAGCTATCCCAGAAGCCAGAACAGCAAGAGGGATTGCTGCCTTCACTGCGCAGAGATCCCTCTTGCTGTTCTGGCTTCTGAGATTCAGAATATTTTTTTTCTTGTTTTCCTCCTCCAAAACTAGGTGGGTCTTGTGGTCTGGTGCGTCTTGTAGAGCGAAAAATACAGTACTTCTTCACACAGAGAAGAGTTTAACTATGGAACTCCCTCCTGCAGGAGGCAGGGATGGCCACCGACATGGACGGCTTTCCAAGAGGATTGGAACGACATCTGGAGACCCACAGGGGGAGAACCACCGTATCAGCCTTTCTCAACCTGTGGGTCCCCAGATGTTGTTGAACTACAACTCCCATCACCCCTAGCTAGCAAGGCCAGAGCTCAGGGATGATGGGAGTTGTAGTCCAACAACACCTGGGGACCCACAGGTGGAAACAGGAGGAGGGGAGAAGGCGCTCTCTGGCACTTGGCCGCTGCTTCTGGGTTTCCCATAATGGGCGTCTCACTGGCCCCTGGGAGAACAGACAACGGGCCCCATCCTGCCTCAGGGCTTTTTCCACGTTCCCCTGACCTGGGCCTTGTGCTTAGCACCTGAGGTGCTGACTGCCTCCTTTCATTTCTGAGTCACTGCTGGGATAATCAGGCCACGCAATTATGGAATCTCTTCATCTGCATAACATTATCGTGGTTTTCGTTTCCAGGAGAAAGAGGGGGAGGGGGACACGCAGCACTCGCACACCCTAGAAGTTACGCTGCCGAAGCCTTCTCTTCCCCCCCCACCCCGCCCCCCCCACCCACCCCACACACTTTGAGGTGGAGCAACAATAGAGGGTTCATCTTGATCAACTCACCTGGTTTGCAGAAGAAACCCTATTCACGGTTTAATTGAATATTTGAATAATCTTTTCATTCCTGCAAGGCATAAAGAATGTTGTCCAAATAACATCGACGCGCTCCATTGAGAGAGCGGCTGCAAAGACTCCGTCCTGTGACAAAAGCCGCCCCACACACAGGCGGAGCTGCCGGGACAATTTCTATGCCCTCAAGAGTTCTTTGCATTCAGCGCCGCTTTTGTCTGCTGGAGGCTTCTGATAAATTGCAATCGCTTAAGGGAATGCAGGCGCATAAAAGCCGCTCTTGCTCCGCATCCCTTCAAGTGGCTGGCTGGAGAATGGAAGTCAGGCGGGCGCGTGTGGAGGGGGGGGGGTCAATCCATTAAGCTTCTATTAAGCCCTTCTGGAGAACAAAGCTAACCTGTGCCGTCCCTCATAAATATTGCTGTTCAGAGAAGCCCTAATTTTAATTAAACCTCTTTTACCTGCTCAGGAGAAAAATCTATTTAGACTCAAATGGCGCCCTTTCCTCCCCGCTCTCGCACGCCTGTGTTTGTGCATGCACACACACACACACACAAACACACACATACACACAGATGCCAAGTGCAGATTGTGAGCTGGAGGGAGAGAGAGAGAGAGAGAAGACATTCTTTTCTTCAGGGCAAATGCAGCCGGCATATATAAGCGAGGAGGTGGCAGCTCCCGTACAGCCGAGGGCACACGGCTTGCAGCATAATCGGCACAACGCTCAGAGAGGGAAGTTGGGCACGGGGCATGGGCAGAGGGCAACCTTTTGTTCCTGGTTTTCTTCGGGGAAGGAGAAAAGCTTCCACACCGGCAGCTGGAAGTTTTAACGCAATGCGCAAAAAGGGAAGGGAAGGCATCATGGAGGCGGGGGGGGGGGTCCTTTGCCGCAAAGCCAAAGAGAAACACCAGTTCCTGAAAACCCACAGGAGGCGAGAGTGCGCTGGCACTCAGGTCCTGCCTATGGGCTGCCCATCGGGGCATCTGTGAGACCAGGGTTCTGGACTCGATGGGCCCCCTCGGGCCTGACCCAACGGCAGAGCTTGTCTTATATAGAATCATAGAATCATAGAGTTGGAATAGACCACAAGGGCCATGGAGTCCAACCGCCTGCCAAGCAGGAAACACCATCAGAGCACTCCTGACATATGGTTGTCAAGCCTCTGCTTAAAGACCTCCAAAGAAGGAGACTCCACCACACTCCTTGGCAGCAAATTCCACTGTCGAACAGCTCTTACTGTCAGGAAGTTCTTCCTAATGTTTAGGTGGAATCTTATATGCTCTGGAGAAGATCATTTGACCCAGGATTCTTCTGGAAGGAGGAAAGGAA
The DNA here is from genome assembly GCF_964188315.1 of Podarcis muralis. Classification (NCBI taxonomy): domain Eukaryota; kingdom Metazoa; phylum Chordata; class Lepidosauria; order Squamata; family Lacertidae; genus Podarcis; species Podarcis muralis. The sequence goes on along the minus strand of NC_135673.1, from coordinate 1,064,994 downwards.
GCCCTTCCTCACACAGTGCATGATTAAACCATGGATCTCTCTCCCCCAGGACGGCCACCAACTTAGATGGCTTTAGAAGAGGACTGGAAAAAGTCCAGGAGGAGGAGGAGGAGGAAGAGGCTCTCAAAGGCCACTAGTCACAATGGTTATGCTCCACTTCCACCGTCAGAAGCAGAGGTGTCTCTGCCTTCCAGTTGTGTGGAGAGAACCCTGTTTGCTGCCTTTGCTCAGTTCCGGAGCTTGAAACCTCTTTGGGAGTGGGTGGTATTTAGCATCTTTTGAGTGTGTTAAATCCGAAGCAGCCAAACCTGCAATGTTCCCTTGCCTGTTTATGGAGCTTTGAGTTCAAGATCAAGGAGCTAGAAGAGCTGCATGTGTCTAGACCAGTTCTTAATTTCCATTATTGCTCAAGTTGCAACCTTTAGCTGGCGGTTCTGACTTCCATACCCCGGTCTCTTGACCACTGCAGGAAGTGTCCCTAGAGGGATGCTGTACAGAATGTAGCATGGAACGGTTTCACAGCTGGGCCACTCTGCAGCCGGGTCATAACTGGCTGAGGGGAGGCAGGTCCATAGCTAGGGGGTGGTGAGGTGGGCCCCCGCCAGGCGTGCAAGCAATGGGGGGGGGGGGCAAAATCAGCTTAAAATATGTCCATAAATATAAATATTGATTATTGCCTCATAAGAATAGAGGGTGAATTGAATGGGGCGGTGGAGGAGAGGTGGAAAGAAGAGCTAACTTTGTCCGTGGCTCGGGGGTGCAATCTGGACGGTTCTGCCAGGGGCACAAGATCACCTAGCTATAGCTCCTGCAGGAGGGAAGAGTGTTGATGTGCTCAAGCCCTGGTTGTGGTTTTTCCACCAGGGCACCTGCCTGGACAATGTGGAAACAGGAGGTTGCCACTGGTCTCATCCAGCCTCGATTTATGCAAAATAAAGAGGCTTGATTTGCATCCAGGTTGCACAATTCAGGTACAGAATCCCGGGCGGGTTTTAGGCATGAAACTGGCAAACCCAGCATTTGCTGGAAGGAGGAAACTTTTCTGAACCTTTTTTCTGAAAAGGAGCCTGGACTACAGCTTTGGCCGACGTCCAGGAAGGATACTGCTGCTGGTGTCATTTCCCTCAGAGAACGGCAGCGCTGAGCACTTCCACAGAACAGGCAGAAGCTCTGCATTTCAGTCGCTGGGTTCAGCTGCCAAATGGCATTCTGTGGGTAGAGGCTGGGATAAAACCGCAATCCTGAGACCCCACAGAGCAGCAGCTGCTGCCGGTCAGTGTAGGCAATGCTGGGCCGGACAGACCAACAGCCTGAGACTTCAGCACTAACTTCCCAGTGCAGAAACGGTCACTGCTTGACCCCTGCCGCCCCAGGGCTGGTGCGCAAACTTGCAGGCCTGGCAGAGGCAGCCAATGCCACCCTCAACCACTCCTAGTGCAACCATCTGTAGGAGAGGTTGTGGAGGGGGCGGAAGTGTCGCTCACACCCACACAGACGGCCCTGCTCCACTGCCATGCGCAGCGGAGGGGGAGGAGGCAAGGCTGCCTGAACTGGTGCAAATCAACTTCTGAGCAGAGAGAAGGGGTCTTTTGGGGGCAGGGATCAGAGGCAGGTACCAGTCAAGACAAAACTGACTCCTTTGCAGACCGCACTCCCACATTTCCCTGTCAAGGTCAGAAGTTGTGCACAGTTCCTCTGGGCGATAGGCTGTAATCTCCAATGGCTGACCACATTCGAGGCTGTCCCTGAATTCTTCGGGGCACAAACAGAGATGAACAGTAACTGTTTCATGGCCTCAGCTCTCAACAACGCGCTCAAGGAGACCGCCAACATCCATGTTTTTGGAAAGGCCTGTCCAGCAATGTTCCAGTTTACCAGCTGCTGGAGGCCGCAAGAGGTCGGGGGTGGGGCCCTCATTGCTTAAGTCCTGCTTGCCTGGGCACTGTGAGAGGAAGAGGCTGGACTCGACGGGCCTGATCCAGCAACCATGCTCTTAAAACGTCCTTCTGGCAGTGGGGAGAAAGCAAAGACCAAGGGGGCTTCCAGCCCCATCCGCCAGACAGACGAACCCACAAGCAAAGCAAGTCTCCTCCAAACACCTCTTGTGGTTGAGATCCCAGGGTGTGAGGGGGCTCTCCATGGCAGCCCCTGCTTGCTCTTCCCAGGTCCCTCGCTGCCCCACCCACGCCCCTCCCCTCGGCACTTACCAAGGCTGAAGAGGATGAGGAACTTCAAGCAGACAAACTCCTGCCTGTCCACCTGGAGAGAATGGAAGTGAGCCACCAGCTGGTGCGCTCTCAGCATCAGGTTGTTCAGGATGGATCCCGCCTGCATGGTGACGGTCGACATGTTCACCTGGAAGAAAGGAGAGGTGGGCAGGGTTCAGGACCCCCGAAAAGTACCATCTTGTCAGGGGAACAAGGATGTTCAAGAGCTGGGCGGTGGGGGACGACCTCCACCAGAAAGACTTTTGAGCAAGCAGCTGTTAAGGCAGCAGTTAATGGGCTGAGATGTTGACTAAATTACAAGAAATATGGTTATATCTGGGTGCTGGCTGTACACAGAAGGATAAGCAATAACGACCAAAGTCTAACTAGCCAGGCGATCCAACGCAGGCTGACTCACAAGTGATGTCCCTTAGCATCCCACAAGGCTTCCTCCCAAGTAAGTGTGCAGAGAACTGCAACCCAAAGTCTAAATATGTGCAATGGAGTACTTGCAAATTCTCTTCCCCCACCCCCGGCCTCTATCTCCCTCTGCCGTGGGGCAGGGGACCTGTGTCCTCTTACACTCTGTACGTTCCTGGCAAGTCATCGTTCTTATCTACCCACAGCAATAACAGCCCTCCATATCTGCTGTTTTTTATGTGGCCAAAACTGTCCCAGCCATGCTTGGCGGTGGGATTTTGGGGCGGAAGAATGTGGAGGGAATGCCCCCCCCCACGCCCCCCCCCAAAAAAACCCAGATGCCCAGTGGGCAAAGAAGGCTGACCAACTTTTGGGGGTGGGGGGCGATGAGACAAGGGGGGTGGGCATGGGGAAAGGAAAGGAAGTGGCCAGAATCCCGAGCAACAGCGGTGGCACTTCGCGCTACGACATTTTGCTGCAGCATTTCTGAACAGGGCCACTGCGGAACCTGCAGAGACTCGTGCTTTTACCTCCTGGCCTGTCACCAGCAGGATGCTGTGCTCCTTCCCATGATGCACTTGGCGGAAAATGTAGTCAAAGACCAGCAGCTCACTCCAGCAGTTCTGCAGCAGCTTCATCTGGTCACCCACCTGGGAGGAAGAGGAGGGAGGAAGAGGAGGAAGAGGAGGAGGAAACAGCTGAGAAGCTTCCTCCAAAGAGGATTTTGTAATAGTAGTAGTAGTAGTAATAATAAATAATAATAATAATAATAATAATAATAATAATAATAATAATGGCATTTGTATATCATCCTTCATCCGAAAATCTCTTGGCAATTCACAACATAAAAATACAAAATGAGAACACAAAATGCATTTTAAAAAAACTAAAGAACAAACCAATAACCTTCCTCCCACAAAGACATTTAAAAGGACATAGCATGCCTGGCTGAAGAAAAACATTTTCACCCGACCCCTAAAGATATAGAACGCAGGCGCCAGACGAGCCTCCCCCCTGGGGAGAGCATCCCACAAATGGGGAGCCACTGCAGAAAAGGCCCCGTCTCGTGTTGCCACCTTCTGGACCTCTCATGGAGGAGCCACATGGAGAAGGGCCTCGGAGGGTGATCTTGGGGTCCAGGTTAGTTCGTGTGGGAAGAGGCAGCCCTTGAGGTCCTTGAGGTACCCCAATCCTGAGCCATTCAGGCTGTAGAGGCCGAAACCAGCACTTTGAACCAGGCCTAGAGACCAACTGGCAGCCAGTGCCACTGGATCACCCACAGTGTAACACACTCAAATGGTCTCATCCCAGTGAGCCCAACCTGGTCACCAAATTCTGCACCAGCTTAAGTTTCCAAACCATCTTCAGAGGCTGAACTATGCATTTATTGACAGAAGTTAGGCTTTCCCCGTCCAGATAAGGACATAGCTGGCCACCAGCCAAAGCTGATGGAAGGCGCTCCACACTACCAAGGCCACCTTAGCTTCAGGTGACAGCAGAAGGACCCCAAGCTACATACCTGCTCCTTCAGAAGGAGTGTGACCCCATCAAGAGCAAGAATCTGACCGGAGTTCTCCACTCGTGTTCAAGCCACTTCCTAGCTTGTTTCCTAAGCCCGGTGGGCTCCATGAAGGAGGAGAAGGAACTCCGGGGCATTTGTGTCAATGGTCTTAGTCATTCAGATATTCTGGGGCTTTGACAAGAGTGGCATGACCTTCAACATGCAGAGCAGATGTTCTGCCACTGAGCCCTTTCCACGTCCAGATCCTGCTAGCTGTTAAACGAGAGGCCACAGGGCTATGCATCTGATGTAAGGACTCTTCTCTCACTTTATAGGCAGGGCCCCAGGACTTCAGCAAGACCTACTGAGGATGCCTGCCCACCGTGCACCCTGTAATCTCCCTCCCCCCAGCTGAGCACACTGATAGGTGCCTTGTGGCTACACACAGCCACTTTTTAAAAATTTTGCACACAGCACCTGACTAACACCATTCTGGGATCTTTCAAAGGCACCTAAGAACCAGAGGTGCTTAGAAGGCTGGTCCCCACAGCCAGGTAAGCCCACCTGACAGAGAAAGCCACCCACCAGCAAACACTTGGGCCCCACTTGAAACCTGGAGCCAGCCCTGCCATAACTCCATGGGGCAAATGCAAAGTGTCCATCAGTGGCTTCTAGGTCAATTATCACCAACCTGCTAGTGTAAAAGGTTAAAGCTGTGCCAGTTTAACATATATTTAAGCCTTAAAATATATTTAAGGGACGTGGGTGGCGCTGTAGTCTAAACCACAGAGCCTAGGGCTTGCCGATCAGAAGGTCGGAGGTTCGAATCCCCGCAACAGGGTGAGCTCCCGTTGCTCAGTTCCTGCTCCTGCCAACCTAGCAGTTCGAAAGCACATCCAAGTGCATGTAGATAAATAGGTACCGCTCCGGAGGGAAGGTATATGGCGTTTCCGTGCACTGCTCTAGTTTGCCAGAAGCGGCTTAGTCCTTCTGGCCACATACCCGGAAGCTGTCTGCAGACAAACGCCGGCTCCCTCGGCTTATAGAGCGAGATGAGCGCGCAACCCCAGAGTCGTCCGCGACTGGACCTAACGGTCAGGGGTCCCTTTACCTTTACCTTTAAGCCTTAATTGTCACTGACTAATTATTGCATCTCCTTGCCATTCTGCTCCCACCATACCGCTTCCCCCAACTAAGATTTCAATTCAGGCACCTGGCAGAGTGAGCTGCAGTCGCAGCAATACATTTCTTGGCCTTTAAGGTTCCACAAGACTTTCTGATTGTTCCCCCAAGTCACAACTTTGCCCGCCGCCTTCTAGACTTGCATGATTCTGGAAATTGAGCACGGGACATCCTGCAAGTGCCTCACTCGGCCAAGTGCTTGTGTGAACAGGACAGAGCCAGGGCTCTCCAATCCGCAGGGCTGAACAGCACTTGGGGACACAGGTTGATAAACCATCAAAAGATTTATGGCTTTATCTGCTGTGGCAAAAACAGTCCCTTGCTGCAACTTTTTTAATGGGCAAATTTATTAGGACACCAGCTTCTGTGGGTCAGCATCTGGGGCAGGCATCCAGGGCCAGGGCCCCACTCCGCAGAGGGACCAGGAGGGGCTCTGAGAGCCAGTTAGCAGGTCGGACAAGGACCTGGGAGGCCAGGCTTCTAATCCCTCCTCCCCCATGAAGCTCCCGGGGGGGGGGGGCAGCCTCTGCCTCTCAGCCTAGCCTTCCTGGCAGGGCTGTTTTGTGGATGAGAGCCTTGAGCTCCTTGGAGGAACAGGGGGGACATGAATGCAGAGAGTAAGGACAGCAAAGCGCCTTTTGGAAAGTAGGGCAGACCCACTGAGGAACATTGGGCCAGTCGCTGCTTCTCAGCCTAGCGTACCTCACAGGGTTGCTGCGAGGATAAGAACGCAGGCGAGGAAGACGCACACAGACCATGTGCACCGCTTAGAGCTCCTTGGAAGGAAGGCAGGGAGGAAGGAAGGAAGTGCAATGAATTTTTTCGGCCTCCCTCCCTCCTCCTCAGGCTCCAGGGGCAGTTTGTGGGGGCAGCTCAGCAAGGCTGGCTTTGGAGACCCCGCCCCCAGCCCCCAGCTGCAAAGCAAGCACAGCCCCCAGCGGGAGAGCACAATGGCTGCTTGGCTCATCTGCGCTCTTATCTGAATCCCTTCCCGGGCCAAGCATCTCGCCCAGTTCTCAACAGAGTGTCTTGCTGGGCGCATCCCCCATCCCTGAGGGAGGGAGAACCACCCCGTTGTTTGCACACAAAAAGGCCAGTGTCTCTCGGGAGGCTGCTGTCGATACATGTTGCCCTCCGGGACACAGGACGTGCTCCTCCTCCGGCGTGAAGGAATGCAGAGTGGAAGGAACCGGGAAAGCCCCCACTTCACTCCCCGGTGCCAGCGGGGTGCCCTCTCCCCCTCACCTGCATGCCCAGGAAGGACGGGGGCAGGTTGCAGAGGAGGGGGGGTGCTGCGTTGCTAAATCCACAGCAGTCTTGTGGAGGTTTGGGGGCCAGAGGACACCTCCAAGGATCTCCACCTGGTGGCTTCCACAAGTTGCATCCTCTCTCACACCCACCCAGGAGGATAATCATAATAATGCCGTCTTACGTGGTGTGGCGCTGCGGTCTAAACCACAGAGCCTAGGGCTTGCCAATCAGAAGGTTGGCGGTTCGAATCCCTGCGACGGGGTGAGCTCCCGTTGCTCGGTCCCTGCTCCTGCCAACCTAGCAGTTCGAAAGCACATCAAAGTGCAAGTAGATCAATAGGTACCACTCCGGCGGGAAGGTAAGCAGCGTTTCCATGCGCTGCTCTGGTTCGCCAGAAGCAGCTTAGTCAAGCGGTCTGTGGACAAACACCAGCTCCCTCAGCCTATAGAGCAAGATGAGCGCGCAACCCCAGAGTTGTCAAGGGTACCTTTACCCTACTGGACTGTGGAAAGGATTACTGCCTTGTACTCAGTCAGAGCGCTGGTCCACTTGGCACACCCAGCATACCCTGACTGGCAGCCGTGGCTCTCCAGGGTCTCAGGAAGGGGGTGACCCCAACCCTACCTGGAGATGGGGCCACTGGGGATTGAACAGGAGAACTTCTGCATGCAAAGCAGGTGCTCTACCCCCGGAGTTGTGGCCCTTCCTCTGTCAAGACTTGCAAGATGCGTTTTGGATAAATGAAACACCCCCAAAAACACTTCGGGGCCTCTCCAGACCAGGGACGGACACACACACACACACACACACACACACACACACACTGTCAGGTGTGTTCTGCAATAGTAATAGCTCATTAGTGGTGGGTTTGTTCTGGACATAGTTCTCCCAAAGTTCCCATAATGTTGACACCTGGAGGGGCATCTCTTGTGCTATATAGCTCAACAAAAGTGGGACAAAACAAACAAATAAGCAAATGGGAGCATTTGTGGTATGCAATGTTGCAGGATTTCAGCAGGAAGTTATGGGACAGGCACTGACTGGAAAGAAAGCAGTTTGAAATTTAAAGACTACCTACAGAAATATTGTAAAATTAATGAGTGTTAAAATGATGTTGGATGAAAGTTAGGTGGTTTTTAGCTATAATGCTATAAGGAGTATGAAAAAAATGGACTATTAACAGACAAAAATTTAATGTTACATTATTTTAAGATTAAAGATTAGGATAAACAAAGAGGGGAAGGATTTGCTGAACTAACAAACTGAACTGGAATACAAAAAGGGAGGTGCGAGGAGGTCCGGGAAATAAGCAAACGAAAGAAAGTGATGGAAAGATGGAATTGTTTTTTTTTAATCTATTTTTACTTTGTATTTTTCTTTTTTCTTTTTTCATTTTGTAAAATTCTAATAAATATCTTTAAAAAACCAAAAGGAAAGGAAGCAGTTTGCACCTGCAAACGTTTCAGTGAGGACATACGGCACCAAGTATAGCAAGATTGCCCACAAGCTCCCAGATGCCTCCACGAGGAGGACAGGTCATCACAAACACGCCTTCAAATGCAAAGCAAATCCTGGCATCCCCGCTTCTCAAGGCGGCTGCCAGCACAGCCAAGCCAGGGGTTCAGCTGCTCCAGGAACACCACCCGCAGAGAACAGTCTTCAGTCTAGGAGGCAGAAGTGAAACTGAGGATGGATGGGTGAGTGTCAGGGGTCACCTCCCCCCTACACACACACACTAAAAGGGAACACTTCAGTAAGCAGGGCAGTTTATTATCAGTTTAGTTTACGTACTTAGATAATTGTGAATTGTCCCATTGTATAGTTCTCTGGGCAAAGCAGAATAAAAAGTTTCTTCCAACCCCCCAAAAGGGTTCAGCTGAAACACAGGACAGTCGAAAATACCGCAGTAAAATCCAAAATCTAACAGAGAACGTAAAACTGACTCCCAATCGAGCTTGTCAAAGTCCCAAAAGCTCTGGGCAGTGTCAGTTTGGACATTGTGCCTTTCCCTCATTTCTCCCTCTGCCCTACAAAAGAGAGCTCCTTGCTGCCTTGCCCCTCTTTCAAGCTCCCCTCAGTCCACCTGCTTCCCCAAAATGTTGCTACTCTCCTGCAGCAGACACCTTGACAGTGTTGGCAAAAGTGAGCAGAGCATTTCATGGACTGTGAAGATGCACACACACACACACACACACACACAGCCCTACACTTCCTCCCGAGAGCTCACGCTTCTGCACCCATTGTGCAAGGCACTTATAATAGAAAAAAGACAGATGTGGAAGGAGGGAAGCAGAGGACGCCGGGATTCCCCAGCAGAGAGTGGCAATGAAGCAGGGAGAAAAGAAAAGCTTTTTATAGGGTTTGCACACTTACCCTGAGACAGATTGCTCAGGGAATGGGAGGTGGAGTTGCAGGAGACTTCCAGGACTCAACATTCCTGCCTCAGCCAATGCATAATCCCGGGAGCTGCCCCACTCAAGCAGTTCCTGTTGCTAGCAATGTCTATGCGCTCCTTATTTGCAAAGGCGTTAATTACACCTGCCCACCTAGAGGGGAAGTAGGCTCCCATAGTTGCCATTTTGCAGATGAGCAACTGAGAACGAGGGCAGCGGTTGAACCTGCAGCCAGCCTTCCCAGACCTCAGAGACTACCACTTTCTCTTTCAACCTTGCCGGGGGGGGGGGGGGTCTCCTCTTCCCTCCCTGTCCTACAAGGGTGTAAGCAAAGCACTATCTCCCCACGGGGTGCAAACAAAGCAATACCTGTTTCAAAGTGTGTGCATGGTGCAAACAAGGAAGAAATGAACATGAACAGAGTGAAATTCCCACAGTCTCTTTTTGTCATGAGATCACCCCCTTTGCACATGCAGACTGAGAGTTTGCTTTAGGGACCTCCATGCTAATGGCCGAGGCACAGATCTCGTCCAGGAGACCAGAGCAGAGACAGATCACACCAATCAAAATATGATGCTAGTGGAGTCCGCTGCTTGATGGTGTTAGGCAATGAACCTCGGTTCACAAAGAGTCAGTTCTAACTGCTAGGAAAGGCAGAGTTTCTCCACACCCCTGACCCACCAATTATCAACAGCAGCCAAAAAGAGGTATAATCCGTGTGTGTGTGTGTGTGTGTGTGTGTGTGTGTGTGTGTGTGTGTAGGCTAGTGGGGAAAGGAGAAGGGCTCTTAATTGTCTTCGCAAACCTTCATAACAGCAGGATGCAATGTGGGCTAGGACTCCACGGCTCGAAGCTGACAATTAACTCCTTGGTAGTTACAGAAAGTGTCTTTTCTGGCATCAAAGCTTTCCAAGAGGAATTGGGGTGGGGGGGTGGGAGACACCTACAAGCCCGTGTCCCTCTGACCGATGACCTTTGGTGCACAGCACTCCAACACAAAGAGCACTGGTCCCAAGTAGCTATTTAGAGGTGCAAATTGTTTCAAGGTCTGCGTAATGTGCCTGGCTTGTGCAACAAGGGTGCCGCAGAGTTCAGGGAGTACAGAGGAAATGGGTGCCTTGAACTGCAAGTGGAACAGGCCAAGGACACCAGAAGGACGTCCAGCTCTCACGCTGGACAACCAGGTGGCTCTATTGGTAAACCAGCAAGCAGGATTCCATCACAGCCGCCCTCTGCCCCCTCCTGTGCCAGTTTCCAGCAACTGGCGTGCAGAAGCATTCCTGCCTCCGGCTGCGGAGGCAGCGCAGAGCCATCGTGGCACGTGGATGTCAACAGCCCTCCTATCCATGAACCAAGAACTCCAGGAGATTTGAAAACCTCAAGCCAAATTCTTCCAAATTCTTTGAACACACCAGTTTTGCCTCTGTGTGTTGGAAGATGTGTAGTCTCTGCCAGAGGCAGCTTTAGGGGAGCGGGGACCAGTTCAGTTGCGCTGGGTGCAGAGCTCCGTTGGGGACACTGCAACTATGATTTAGAAGGGAGGGAGGCAGAGGGGTGCAGAATTTGGGCGTTGCACAGGTCACCCATTGCCTCTGCTCCCAAACCAAGGAGAGCCCTGTGGAGCTTGGGGCTGCGCACTGCTTCCACTGCCCTTGCTTCTGCGCCACTGAGAGCAGCCACAAAAAGGGGGGAAGGCAGAGGAGAGGCAGAGGCTCTCCCAACCCCCTGTTCTCCAAGCCACAGAGATGTCTGCAGGTGCTGTTGCCTCATCTAAAAAAAGGACATTGTAGAGTTGGGGTGTATGGCATGTTAGGGGAGGGGCAGGACCTTGGGCAGGGGGAACACATGATGCTCCTTCTGAGGTAGCCACCCTGCACTCAGCTCTCAACTGTGGCTCCCAGAAGCTGCCAGCATGAGACAAGAGCCACAAGCCCAGCAGCAATGGCCTCGACAGGCCGGCCAAGCCAGGTGAGGGGAGCCGATGGGTTTCAAACCCACAGTGAGTTATGAACTTCCCCTGCATGCGTAGACAAGGTTCTCACGCATTGAGCAGATGAGACCAAGAGCAGGTCCAACGGTCAAGAAGGCAGTTTCTGCCTGCGCTGCAGAGGAAAGTGAGGTGCAGGTGGGGCTTGTCCACCTGGGAAGGGACCCCATCTAGGAGAAGGAAAACTGACCTTAAAACTCTGCTGCCTTGCAAGATATCTTTGGGAGGGGAAAAGGCTTAGGAGCAAACCCGACACAAATGTGGAGTGTGGCTCTTTGTATGCCTCCATCAAGCAACTCTTACACTTAAGCTGGTGCCAAACGTCTTGCTGTGCTCTCTTTTGGAAGCCGGCTGAGCGCATCATCTGGGCAGCCCAGGACCTCCAGACACACTGCCTGGGTTTGCACCCCGGGGAGGTCACTGCTAAAAAGCAGCGGCTTGCCTTCTCGAGACAGATGGATGCCAACCACAAGGTGCGAAAGGTGCAGAAAAGGGCAACACAAAGGACAGATTGGATGGAGTGACTTGCCTACGAAGAAAGGTTGCAACTTTGGAGACTTTGAAAAGACTTTGGAAACTTTGGAGAGAAAAGGCAAGTCAGAAGCGTCACGGCGAAAGCTTATAAAATCACACATGGTGTGGAGGAATGCCAATGAAGTTGAATATCGGAAGATATTGGAAGACAGAGCAAAGTTAAACTATGGGGCTCCCTGCCACAGGAGGCAGTGATGGCCACCGACTTGGATGGCTTGAATAGAGTACCGAGCAAATTCATGGAGGAGGTAGAGAGGGCTGTCAATGTCTTCTGGTCAGGATGGTGCCAAAGTTTCCCATCCGAGGCATCTGAGAGCAGGATGTTGGACTCAATGGACCACTGGTCTGATCCAGCAGCCTCTTCTTGTGCTGTTATGATCATTCAAAATGAAACGTGTCCACAAGTCTCTCTGAGAGGCTGCTACGGATGCAGCCACTGCGGCGGGGGCGGGGGGGGGGGGAGTTGCAGAGGGCACAATTATTTGGTGAAGATTGGATGTGTCCCCTCGACAATTGGGAAGGGACAAAGCTGGGCCAGGAGATGACAATCAAAACCTTTCACAAATTGAAGGTGTTAATAAGAGGTTAACACCCTTCAGATGTCGCAGCGACTGACCTCTCCCCTCCCCCAACCACCACCAAGATCATCAGGAAAACAAGATGTTGTTTAATTGCCTGCCTAGATGTCAGCCCAGCACAACAGGCTTGCAACTTTCTCCTTCCCCTTCTCAGTCCCAAGAACTGGGTGTGCAGGACATTTAACCCTGCCTGAAAGAAAGCAAAAAATGCAAATAACTAACTTTGCTCCTTGCACAGCCTTGCCAATGGATGTTATCAGACTACAATTCCCATCGCTGCTGACCTCTAGCCATGTTGGCTGGGGCTAATGAGATGAATCTGTCAATTTCAGTTTCTTGTTTTTCTAATATTAGAAGAAGAAGAAGAAGAGTTTGGATTTGATATCTTGCCTTTCACTCCCCTTCAGGAGTCTCAAAGCGGCTAACATTCTCCTTTCCCTTCCTCCCCCACAACAAACACTCTGTGAGGTGAGTGGGGCTGAGAGACTTCAAAGAAGTGTGACTGGCCCAAGGTCACCCAGCAGCTGCATGTGGAGGAGCGGAGACGCAAACCCAGTTCCCCAGATTACGTGACTACCACTCTTAACCACTGCACCACACTGGCTTTCCACATTTCCACAAGTAAACAAATAAGAAATCCTCATGAAAATTAATCAGCATTTAATTGTGAATTTCACCTAATAAGCACTATTTTTTTACATGCAACTTTGATGAACTTAAAACATCTCTGCAATCAGTTTCCCCTAACATAATGCATTTTTATATCTAATTTTACTAATGCATGCCTTTTAGGCACAATTCCTCCTAATGTATGCATTATTGTACACACTGGATGGGGAACCGCATTACTTAATTCAGAGAAGTACGAATTTTGAAAGATAATTGTGTTTCAGCTCACTTGGAATCACAGATTTGTAGGGCTGGAAGGGACCCCAAGGGCCATCTAGTCCAACCGCCTGCAATGCAGGAATCTCAGCTAAAGAATCCATGACTGATGGCCACCAAACTTCTGCTTAAAAACCTCCAAGGAGAGTCGGCCACCTTCTGGGGAAATCTGCTCCACTGTTGGATAGCTCTTACTGTCAGAAAGGTCTTCTCTAATGTTTAGGCTGAGTCTCCTTTCTTGTAACTTGAATCTGATAGTTTGGTTCCTACCATCAGGAGCAGCCTGCTCTATCTTCCAACAACCCTTCCGATATCTGAATATGGCCACCTCAGTCTCCTCTTCTCCAGTCTAAACACCACCATATCCCTCAGACACTCATTTTAAGTCTGGGTCGCAAGAGCCTTTATCTTCGGTCGCTTTCTTCTGACCCCATTCCAGCTTCTCAAAACCCTTCTTCGGGATATTGTATTGGTTCAAGTTGTATGGAGTGGGTACTTTTCCATCAAAATGCAGACAAAATATCACCTCTCCCTTATAGTTAATGGGAGTGGAGATTCCCCCTATTCCAAGGGAAACAGGTGCTTTCTTCTGGGTTTAGCTCAACCAGATTCAAAAACCATCCACTTAAGTTAAGCACAAACTCCACAGCGGAAAGGATGTCCCCACCTGCCCCAGCCAGAAATCTATAGGCAGACCAACAAAATGAGCCCATCCAGATGGAGCCGTAAATGTATCATAACTTTCAGTTTTAGTATCAGATAATATTGCTGTTGTTGTTCCTGTAGACACATTGCTATATGACACCTCAATATTTAAGCTCCATAGAAGGTCTACCCTTTTAAAAGAAAAGAAACAGAAGACACAACATATACATGCAGTTTCTTCTATCTCATTTTCTGAACTACTGCTGTCATTTCCATTTCGTCTTCCTCTTCCTATTTGTCAGTTTTCTCATGGACTACTAAAAAACAGCTTTCAATTTTTCTGCATGCCGGGCCCAGAAGTAACCAACATCCGGTTACTGAATAGTACGTGGCACCAAGGTTCAAACTCTGTTCGAAAAGGAGTGTGTGCGGTTTTTTTAATTGAATTTGTGATTATATATTATAAACCGCATGGTAGTAAGAGAGCTTCTAAACAGTTAACAAAGATATACAACAGAACATTAAAACGATTGATAAAACACAGTTAAAAGCAGGTATTTAAGAGTATTCAAAAGGTGATTAAAGTCAGCAGTTATTAAAAGGAAGCAAATCGCAAGAAGCTTCTACGCGATCAGATGTTTACAACAGCCCTAACGAAAACGTTTTGTGCCGTTGCTGGAAAGAGTTCAGTGAGAGCACCTGCCTGGTGTCAGTTGGCAGGCTTTTTTCTATTTTTTTCCAAAGCCGTTTTTTTCAAGAATTTTTTTTTAAAAAAAATGTGTGGAATATTCAAACTATATCAAACTATTTTTAAAAAAAATTCAGGGGGGAAACGGCTTTGGGGGGGAATGGAAAAAACCTGGGGGGGGGTTCCGATTTTCCCGGGTTTTTTCGAGGCCTTCCCATCTTTAGGTATCAGGGTGGTTATATGTTATCCCGCTTTCAGGACAGTTTGCCCCTGCAAAAGTTTCGCGGAGCACAACTGGTGCAGGCCCCTGCTGAAATCCTATAATATTTCATGCCAAAAATGTGATGGCTATTGTGTGGAGCGGTGGGCTGGGGTGTCTTTTCATTCAGTATCTGTTGCACAAGAGTTGCTCCTTCAGATAGTAATAGCACAATAACACTGCAGAACAACTAATAAACTAGAATGATACTGGGACAGTCCGGTGCAACTCCACCGCGAACGCGCTCTTACTGCGCCAGTGAAAGGCTGCAAGATCGAACCCACACACCAGTCTGGAGGGAGGGCCCAGACACTGCAATTGTCCAATCTATCCACAGAAGGGGGTCTTTGCTTCTACCCCCAAGGCGCGTTCCTGCCCTCTCCAATTATTTCAGAGTCGCTTTTGCAAAACATTTCCCCTCTCCCACAGTTTGAACACAACACCACTCCCCCCTGTGTCGACTCATCAATTCACAGCACTGATCACTTGCACAGTAATAATATCTTCAAATTTTTATCATTTATTATTATTATTATTAGCATTATTATTAGCATTAAAAAGGTAAAGGTAAAGGGACCCCTGACCATTAGGTCCAGTCGTGGCCGACTCTGGGGTCGCGGCGCTCATCTCACTTTATTGGCCAAGGGAACTGGCGTACAGCGTCCGGGTCATGTGGCCAGCAGGACTAAGCTGCTTCGGGCGAACCAGAGCAGCGCACGGAAACACCATTTACCTTCCCACTGGAGCGGTACCTATTGATCTACTTGCACTTTGACGTGCTTTCGAACTGCTAGGTTGGCAGGAGCAGGGACCGAGCAACGGGAGCTCACCCCGTCACGGGGATTCGAACCGCCGACCTTCTGATCCACAAGCCCAAGGCTCTGTGGTTTAACCCGCAGCGCCACCCACGTCCCATATTATTAGCATTATTATTAGCATTAGCATTTATATCCCAACTTTCCCCCCCCAAGGAGCTCAAGGTGGTGTACATGGTTTTCTCCCCTTCCTCATTCAATTCCCACGACAACCCTGTGAGGTGGGTTGGGCTGAGAGAGGCAGTGAATGGACTGAGGTCACACCCAGTGAGCTTCACGGCAGCCAGTTTGGGATTTGAACCCTGGTCTCTCCCAGGTCTTAGTCTGACACTCTTAATGACTATTCTGGTTCTTTCTTGTAGGCAGCCTCAGATTTCTCCATCCACACCCTGCTGGCCATTCAAATACAAATCACGAGACCTCAGCCCAGACCAAGCCACAGCACCCATCCCGCCAGGTCCCCACTGCTTGGAGCCACCCTCAAGCCTCCCATCGCCAGGAGAAATCCATCTCTATATAATTTATTAAATTATAGGTTGTCAGTGGAAGAGGACAGAAGAGCCCAAACCCAGGACAACCCCAAGAGCAATCTATTCCACCTCCCTGCCCAGACACTCCATCCCCGCAAATCTTCCTTCAAGCCTTGACACATCTCATCTCAGCTCACTTAAGAGAGGGTATTTATGGGTATCAGCTCTGACCTCTCCCCCCGCCCCCACCTATCCCTCGCCACACACCTCCCTCCATAAACAAGAAACCGCCTCCCCGCCCCCCGCCCAAATCTCCCCTGGCCTGGCCGGTTATTAGTCTTGCCTCCTGAAGGCCAGCGGAGCCTGTAACTCTCCGGCGCTTGACACCCCAGGAACAGCAGCACATCACTCTTGCCCGCAGATTGGCAGGCGAGGCTCTCGTTTGTCAGAGTCGGACTGACAGAATTACTAGCCCTTAAATGAAACGATATATCTGGGAGGTTAAATCTGATTTCAATCTGGCTGCCCTGGGAGAAGGCGGGTGGGGGGGGGGGGCAGAATATTGCACTGGGAACTGGTGTCAAGAGGCCAATTAGCCCAGTGGCAACACAGCCGGTCCCCTCGGCCTTCTGCACAATTATGTACCAAAAGGGGTTGGGGAGGCTGGAGGGTTCTGACATACTGGCACCGTTTGGTGCCATTGCAGAGTTCATGGGCTGCTGCAGTCCCTGAAGGAAAGGAGCGGTTTGGGAGGGGTTACAAAGGGCACCCTGGGTTCAAACTCAGGGTTTGGCAGCACCCAGGGCTGGCCAGGAGGACATTCACAAGAACATCAGAGTCTCCTGGATGAAGCCAATGGCCCACCTTGTCCAGTGACCCACCAGATGCCCTCTCTGGGAAACCTGTGAAGGACATGAACCCGAGAGCCAGTGGCGGAGGAAGGGGGCTGCGGTGGGTGCAGCCCCCCCAGGTGTCACCACTGAGGGGGTGACAAAATGCCAGGCGGCGCTCACCACAGGCCTGCAGCGCACCCAAGCCACGCGTCTCTCCTGGGAGAGACGTGGTGCTTGGGCACGTGCAGGCTCTGCTCTGCCCAAACGGTCCACCCGCTACCTCCCCCCAGCTGCAAGGCGGCTGAGTGGGAGGAGGCAGGCAGACTCTGGAGGCCCCACGGTGTGCCCTGCCCCTGTGTGTGCTGCCCCAGGCGCCCAAGCGGCCTCCTCCGCCGCTGCCAAGAGCATCTCTCTCCCCTCCTGCAATTTCCAGCAACTGGTATTCAACAGCATTGTTGCCTCTGGGTGTGGGAGGCAGAGCAGAGACATCAGGGCTGGTAGCCGTAAGAACATAGGAAGAGCCTGCTGGATCAGGCCCATGGCCCATCCTCCCAAGGGGAAACCCACAACCAGGACTTCAGCCCAAGAGCAGCCAGCCCTCTTCCCTCCTGCAGCTTCCACCCAGTGCCATCGCTGTCCTAGCCCACTCCTCCATGAAGAGAGATGCCTCTTTTGCAGGAACAGAGTATGTATGTTGCCGGGAGAAGAGCACACGGCTAGAGAATGGCTTGGTCCCAATCCAGACATCCAGTCTTCTTTGGGCTGGCGCTTCTGCAGCACATCAGGCTGCCCAGGCCCTGGCTAAGTTTCTGACTGTTGCACCACTTTGGGAACTGAAGTTCTGGGAGAGAGAGGGCTCTCCTAATGACTCTTAGCACCCTTAAAAACTACAACTCCCAGAATTCTCGGGGGAAGCCAAAGCTATTTAAAGTGGTGTAAGAGGACTTTAAAAGGGACATGGGTGGCGCTGTGGGTTAAACCACAGAGCCTAGGACTTGCCAATCAGAAGGTCAGTGGTTCGAATCCCCACAACGGGGTGAGCTCCCGTTGCTCGGTCTCAGCTCCTGCCAACCTAGCAGCTCAAAAGCACCTCAAAGTGCAAGTAGATAAATAGGTACCACTCCGGCGGGAAGGTAAACGGCGTTTCCGTGCGCTACTCTGGTTCGCCAGAAGCGGCTTAGTCATGCTGGCCACATGACCCGGAAGCTCCCTCGGCCAGTAAAGCGAGCTGAGCGCCGCAACCCCAGAGTCGGCCACGACTGGACCTAATGGTCAGGGGTCCCTTTACCTTTAAGAGGACTTTAAATCTACAGTGTGGGTCTGGCCACTAACTCTGAGCAAGGATGTAGGGCACCAGGCTGCACCACTTACTCTCATCAGGGCTGGAGCAAGATTGGAGCAACGGTTCTGCGAGACGAAGTATTAACCACCAAGTTGCCTGCTCTCTCTGCCTCCCCCAGCCCCCAATTAAAGTTGTAAGTTTTAATGTAAATAAATTGCTGTGTTTGAGTGCACTGTATTGGAAACGCTGTAAAGGGGCGTTTACCTTAGACGAGAGGTTCCACTCCAGCAAAAGCATCAGAGGAGGCTGGTATTTCTCCATTTCAGCACCTGATGACTCACCTCTGGAAAGATGAGCTGGAAGCTGAAATTTGGGGAGCCATGGCATGTGCTTGCTGCAGATGGCTAGGAGCAGCAGTTGTTGCAGAAGTTCTGCATTGATGAACCGGCACAGGATCTCCCTCCAGGATGAGAGAGAGGGGAGTCCATTGAACTACATAAAGGACTGGAGCCCACCTCCTGTTTGCAACGTCTTTCTTTGATATTCTGCAGTGTTTGTCTTAGTGTGGCTAGTATTGAGATAAGTTCTGGAGCTCATTATCATGGTGGAGAGATTTCATTTCTACACAAAGTCCAGATCAGGGACTAATGCCTCCCCCTCACCATGTAAAAAGCCCCCGTTTCTGGGGAGGGGGGGCTGTGTCTTTGAAGACGGGAACTGTGATGTCTACATCACAGTCAAGAGAGATTAGCAATAGCTGGGGAATGACTTTTATCCTAGAACAAGATTAGCCTTCCTGTCTATTCCAGAGGATTTGGGGCTTGCAGGAGAGCAGCCCATTTCCCAGAGTGGCCAGCAGATGCCCCTGGGAAGACCACAAGCCGGACATTTGCAGGGTGGGGGGTGTTAGCAGTTCTCTCCCACTGTTGAGCCCCAGGTAACTAGTATTCACTCTGGAGGTGCCATCATGACTAGTAGCCACTGTTCACCTTACACCCCACGCATTCCCCTAACCCCCCTTTTACTGCTATATTACACTTGCCGTATTTTTTCGCGCTATAAGACGCACCCGACCATAAGACGCACCTAGTTTTAGAGGAGGAGAACAAGAAAAAAAATGTTCTCTCCCTCTCTGCTCAGAGTCTCTCCAGCAAAGCGGGAGGAGAAACGGAAGGGGCTCCATTTCTCCTCCCGCTTGGCTGAAGGGGCGCTGCGCAGAGAGGGAAAGCTGTGCAGCGCCTCTCCAGCGAAGCCAGGAGAGCAAGAGGGATCGATCCCTCTCGCTCTCCTGGCTTCAGCGAAAGCTGCGCTGCCTGCATTCGCCCTATAAGACGCACGCACATTTCCCCTTACTTTTTAGGAGGGGGAAGTGCATCTTATAGAGCAAAATATACGGTATATTCCACCTTGGCCTCCATGGTCCCCCTTGGCTCCCCTCTATTTTATTCTCAAAACTACCCTGTGAGGTACACACTGGTGTTAAGTTTGTCATAATTTCAGGACAAACTGCCTAGAGAATTTTGCTCCCAATCTACTGTTAACTTTTTCCTAGTCTGACACTCTAACCATTACACCATGTTGTCCCAAGTTGGTGAGCACTGGTATTGAAAACAGGTGTTGGAGATCACCTTCCCCCCCCCGCCCCCCCAGTCAGGAGAACTCTCTGAAGCCGTCATGGTTGCAGTTTTGAACAAGGCCTGAAGGAGCTTGCTAAGTGGCCTTGGTCCAGTCACTTTCCCTTACCCTAAGTGACAGGGTGGTTGCGAGAATAAAGAGATAGGAAGAGAACTATGTGTAACAGCTTGAGCTCTTTGGAGGGAAAAGTGGGCTATAAATGTAAAAACAAACAAACAAATAATAAACTATTTCCTTTGCTCACACAGCATGGAATCCAGGCCCCTTCTATTTCAACGTTCACATACCTGCTAAATTCTTTTCTATCCCATAAGGCTTATGCAGGCAGTTAAGAACACACCTTTCCACAACCTTTAGCTGATTAATAATGTTAACTTTAGGGACGCAGAGCCTAGGACTTGCCGATCAGAAGGTCGGCGGTTCAAATCCCCGCGACGGGGTGAGCTCCCGTTGCTCGGTCCCTTCTCCTGCCAACCTAGCAGTTCGAAAGCACGTCAAAGTGCAAGTAGATAAATAGGTACCACTCTGGCGGGAAGGTAAACAGCGTTTCCGTGCGCTGCTCTGGTTCGCCAGAAGCGGCTTAGTCCTGCTGGCCACATGACCCGGAAGATGTATGCTGGCTCCCTCGGCCAATAAAGCGAGATGAGTGCCGCAACCCCAGAGTCGGTCGCGACTGGACCTAATGGTCAGGGGTCCCTTTACCTTTACTTTAATGTTAACTTTGTTATATAGCTTTTCTTGTATGGTTTTATGCACAATTGTTGTGATGTGCTCTGAGATTTTATTTATACATCCAAGCAATGGCCTTCCAATGGCAGACCTGTTTCGTGCAGAAGATCTTAAACCCAGATCTAAAAAGCGAAGTTGCAATCGGAGAGCAGTTTGTTGCCTGCCTGGAGTGAGGAGAGAGGGCTACAGAGATCCACTGGCCTTGGAGGAAGGCAGGCAGTGAGAGCCCAGGGACCCTGGCGGTGCCTCTGGCTCCTTAACGGAGGAATCTCCTAGAGCCCCATTTGCCAGCTGAGCCCTCTTCCTCCCACATCGGCCGGACCTCAAATGAGTTATGCCCATCAATTGCCTGGCTAGTGGGTTTTTTAAAACTCTGATAGCAGTTTTAGTGGGACACTATAAAGCCACACTGGGGAGAGCTCATTTAGGTATTTTAAATGTGAAAGCCCCGTCATTGCTACTGAAAGAGGCTGCCCTGAACACATGAATTTTCATTCATTTGAAAGCATTTCTACAGCGGCTATTGCTTTGGTCTTATTTATTGTAGCCATTTCCTCAAGGGCTTGTACAATGCAGAGGAGTCCCGGGTGCAAATCTCACACCACCACAGATTCACACTGAATGACACTTTCAAAGAGGAAGGGCAGCTCTCTGCCGCTCATAATGCGTTTTTTCCAAGTGGTGAATAAGCCCACCATTTAGGAAAGAGATTCTGTGCGCTGCTCTGGGCGTGCAACCCCAGAGTCATCTGCCACTGGACCTAACGGTCAGGGGTCCCTTTACCTTTCAGAAAGGGATTCGAACTCGGATTCCCCAGGCCCAAGTGAGGTCCCGAATCCACTCTCAGCTGAGGGCTGAGCACAGAAGTGGCCCCTCTCCACTCTCACACGCACACCTGCCCTTCCGTAAGGTTCAGGAAGGAGACGGTCCATGTGGGTCTGTTG
Organism: Podarcis muralis; assembly: GCF_964188315.1. Classification (NCBI taxonomy): domain Eukaryota; kingdom Metazoa; phylum Chordata; class Lepidosauria; order Squamata; family Lacertidae; genus Podarcis; species Podarcis muralis. The sequence continues at coordinate 1,043,756 of NC_135673.1, read as the reverse complement.
TTCCGCCTGGGACCCCAAAATATGGGATGAAGCAGATCCCTTCTGCACAGGCAAAGTGGACTAAGGGGAGGCCATGCCTCAATATCCGCACGCACACCCCTTTCCAAGCATTGAGGGAGGCAGCCATGCCTGAAATCATACGCACACTTACCTGCGGGTAAGCCCCACTGCACTCTATGGGGCTCACTCTTAAGACACCTTTGGCCAAGGAGGCACCTGTGGGCCCACCAGCCTCTACTCGCTCTCAGCAGCCTCCCCGTTCTCATTTGCAACCTGTCCAGGGGGCGGCCCTGCCTCCTGTCCCATCAGCCCAAATGGACACCAGTAACCATGGGGCACAGTGGGCAGGACATTCTTTCAGGCTGTTCTTGAGCAACTCTGAGCTGAAGTCCCTGAAAGGGCGGCTGTTGGGCACAGCGAACAATCAACTGCCCTTGGCCAAGGCTTCCCAGGTTCCCACCACCGCTTGCCCACAGGGTCTGGGGAGGAGGGCAAGGGGCAGCCTCGACCTCCGCAGAGAGAACTGGGCACCAGCTGCCCTTTCGCGTGGCAGCCCCTGAGCCAGACGGGCACCTCAAAGAGGGTTCCCAAGGTCAATTACTGAGCGCAGGTGAAGCTGTGGGAGTCCTTACCTGGCAGAAGACTTACCCTGCGTTCGCTGCCGGCGCTCTGCACGTGCTCAAAGCAGGCCTCGCCCCAGCCACAGTTCAACCTTCCTCCTCACCACCCCCCCGGGACCAAACAAAGCAACCGCTGGAAACATGCCCAAGTCGGGGAGATGTAGGTCGTGGGAAGCCATTTCCTCTCGGGGTTCGCCCCCCCCCCCAGCGAGAAGCAGCAACCCCGCCCCCCCCCCCCACTCACCTCCAGCTCTTTGAAGAAGATGCAGCTGCGTGCCCACTCCACGATGGCGAAGAGGGTCTGATCCGCCATCTTACACATGACGCCAAAGGCGCTGAGCTTCTCGTGGCGGGCCTTGCTCTGCTCCTCCTGCAGGCAGGCCAGGATGCGGGCCTTGAGTTGCGCCTCGTCGGGCTCGTGCTGCAGCAGCTTCAGGATCACGTCGGGCAAGTCGCCCCCAGTGGCTGCGGAGCCGCCGCTGGGGTAGACCTCCGGGTAGGGGTACGGCGGGGCTGCCTCGTTTGGGTGCGTCGCGTATGGGTCCGGGAACTCGGACTTGATGGCCCGGTTGGCGAAGGACTGGTAGTGGTAACCCGAGAGCGGCCCGTGGCCCGAGGGCACCGGCATGGCCAGCGCGGGCGTCCCGTAGGAGCTGCGCTCGTAGTCGACGGGCGCCATGGCGGTGGAGCTGCTTATCCCGTTGCCGGAGCTGCTGCCGCCGCCGCTGCCGGACGGGGGCAGCGCCTTTGCCACCCCAGGCTGCTGCTGGTGGTGGTGGTGGCTCAGGCCGTGCAGCGAGGCCGACAGCCCGCCGTACTCCGCCGCCGCCGCCGCCTGCACCGGGGACACGATGGGCGGCTGGGCGGTCTCCAGTTTGAAGCTGTTGGCGCGGATCAGCGCCTTCTTCTGCTGTTTCATGGCTCGGTCCCGCTTGTACATGGGCCCGAACTTGTTCCGGCCACCCCGCATGCGGTCGGCGCGCACGGCTGGAGGGAGGAGGGAGGGAGGAGAAGAAGGAGGAGGGGGAAAGGGAGAGAAAGCGGGGAAAAGGCGTCAGACAAAATCCGACCAGGAAGGCCCAGGCTGCGTTCAAACGACTGCACGCGGGGTGGGGGAACGCCACGAATCTGGCCCCTGCTCCGCCCCGCTTTGGCGACACTGCAGGTTGCGTGCACTCACTGTGACTTTGAAACACGTTTGAATGTAAACAGGGCGTGCTGGCTAGCCCTTTTAATGCGCATCTGAACACTGTGTGGATGCTAGACCCTCGGGGCTTCAGGGGGAAGAGGATGACTGCAGGAGGGTCCTAGCGAGGGGGACGGAGCGCGTGGTCCTAGGCGTAAAGGCCCCTTTCCCCTTTCCCTGTTGTTATTTCGCGCCACTGCCCGCGCCGCGACCCTCGAGCAGAGCGCAAGAATGTGTCACGGTTGTGAAACCCGCGCAGGTGCTTCTCTGCTGACCTCCCCCGGGCTCCATCCCCGATGCCGACACTGTTCCCAAAAGCGCAGCAGCTGCCTTGGAAGCGCGCCCTGGAAGCGAGCGCTCTCCTCCCCCGCTTCCAAAAGAAGAAACTCGCCCCATATCCCACCTCCCGCCCTAGTCCCTGAGAAGAGGGGAAGCGGGAGGGAGAAGCCAGGAGAGGCTTCCAGCCGCCAAGAGCGACTCCCACGAACCCGGGAGAAGAGGAGGCCCGGCCATCCCGCGGGGTCCCTTGGCAGAGGACGCGGCTTCGCCTCCCACCTTCCTCCGGAGCGAGGAAGGAAGGCAGGCGGCGGCGGCGGCCACTGGCCGCGGAAACGCCTCTGCCGAAGCTCCTCCTGGGGCCAAGGGCCATTCGGGGCTAGTAAGCCCGAGCTACTATTAAAAGTTGAAGCCGACTTGAAAAGGAGGAACGACGTGCTCAGGTGTTAACTTTCTGGAGGTCCTTGTTCCTACTTTGGAGGGGGGACCGACCCGCCCCATCTGTGCGCCCCAGCGGTCTGCGCATGAGCTAGAAGCCAGCGGCCCAGCCAGCAAATGACATTGGGAGGTCCAGCCAAAGACCTCGGTGGTCCGAGATGCTTTTCTGGCGCTGCCCATCCTCCAGGTGTATCTTGGAAGCAGGCTGCTGGCGCAACAGGCCACCCCCCCAAGCTCGGAGCGCCGGGGATGAGGGGCCTGCGGCTCTCCAGAGGCTGCTGGAGCCTGGGGACCACATCTGGAGCGGAAGAGGCACGCCAAAACTCAACTCCTCACCTCGGTCTGGTTCCTACTTCAGCGAGAACTTCTTGGTTTATGCTGTGTAATTTATTGGTTTCTGCATTCGGAAATGGTGAGCCGCCTTGGGTTCCTTGGCCAGAAAGGCAGTGCGTTACAAATTAAATCATTCAGAAAGCTGGGGAAGGGACCTCCCAGCAAAGTCCCACCAATTCCTGCAAGCCGGTCGACGGGAAATGAGAATGGGGAGTTCAGGTGTGGTCGACCCCCCGGGCCAGTCACTGCTTGTCACTCTAGCCTCCCTCACAGGGTTGTCGTTAGGATTAAATTGCGCCACTCTGGACGCTACGTGGATGCCACATTGAGCTCCTCCAAGGAAAAGAGGGGATATAAATGCAATTAATTAATTAATTAATTAATAATGAATAAATAACACCCGACCAGGGTGTTGTGTTGGAATGTGTGCCCCTCCTTCTCTTTCGTTCCCTTTTTCGTGCGCCTATTTGCTCCACGCAGAAGAACAGAAGAACGTGGGGCAGTTGTCTTATGCCAAGTCAGTCTATAGAGTCCTGGTCTATAGAGCTTAGTATTGTCTACAACTGACTGGCAGCGTCTCCTCGTGAGTCTTCTCCCAGCCCTGCTTGCTGGAGATGTCCCTGGGGTCTAAGCCTGGGAGAACTCCTGAACTATAGCCCTTCTCCGCCCCTCGCGGCGACCCCTGGCGGATAAAGCCACGCGAAGCCCACCAGACACGGGCAAGGCTAAGGCCAGTCGCAAGGCATCAAAGCGTACGGGCACTCTGCATGCGCTCAAGGGCACTGCAGTGGTATTGCTAGATGGGATTAAATAGGGGAGAACCCTGTACCTCTGCCACCTTAAGCTCCTCGGAGAACGAGGTGGGATACAAATGCAAACAAATATTTTCGACTACAACTCCCATCAGCTGGGGTTGAGAGGAATTGTAGCTCAGAAACCTCCGGGGTGAGGCCCAAGGTTTCATCACAGCTGCTCCGCCAAGGCACAGAACAGAAGAATCTGGCGGACACTGGTGTCCATCTAACGCACCGGTATTGTCTGCTGTGCTGGCACCAGCTCTCCGGCCAAGGGTCCTTTTAAGGGGGGTGGGGGTGCCAGGATTGAACCTGGAGCCTTTGGCATGCAAAGTGGGGGCACTTCACCACCGAGCAGATCTCTCCCCCCCCCCCCCCATGGTGCCTGCTGTCAGCCAGGTTCTGCGCAATGGGCGTGCCCAAGGGACTCCAGTGAGGCCCGCATCCCAGTCCACTGCGTGGCCGACACTCAGTACTGCTCAGGATAGAAGGCTATTTCCTTGCAACGGTAGAAAAAGCTGAGCACCCGCCGGAATAAATGTCCGGACTGCTGGGATTTAAACAAAAAACAAATCTGAATACAGTATTATTTTTATTCCTTTCCCCTGGGATCTCTGGAAAGGGAAGTGCCCGCTAGGGTTGTAACTTTTTTACAACCTCATGTTCCTGTAGCTTAGTTAGATGAACTTTTGCCTAAAAACAAAGGAATGAACTGTCATTTCCAAACCTTTTGAAAAAAGGTCACCCCGAAATCAATACATCGATTTCTGTATATGTAACTGTATAATGTATTATGCATAGCATGTATACAGGAAAAATGGAGCTTGCAAATTTTCTAATACATGTACAATGTTTTTATACATGGTCCATCACTTCTTATTGCTGAGAATAAATTGAGGATCTTGTGCGACATTGTAATGATTATGATTATATTTATACTCTGCCCGTCCAACTGGGTTTCTCCAACCACAATTGTATATTGCCACAGAAAGAAATATTAAAAATTAAGAAGTTTAGTTGTTTGTCCAGAAATCTTTCCATATAGACCGACCAATATCTGGATTCTTCTTGAACATTCTCAGCAGTTTTAGGAAGTTCCAGGCAGCTGTAAAAGTTATAAACAGTTCCATGAAGCTTTAAAAAGTGCTCATAGTTATGAGTAGTAACTTTACATATACAATGTTTCCAACTTTTCATTTCAGGGCAAGCTTTTTCCATAACTGAGAATAATTAGTCCCTTTTCAGTGTTTTTAAGCAAAAGTGCATCCCTTTATGATACAGGAAATTGTTATACCCCTACTGCCCACACAAACACACAGACACCCCTTCTTGGCACTGCCTGCTTTCATCCACATGCCTTGGGATATGTGTGGAGGGTGCTTCTGAGCATGTACAAAGTACCCCCCATACACGAAAACCCTATCTCCACCGGCTTATCACACAGCTCACCCATGAGCGTGCCTGAGTCTGGATGTGCAAATGGAGAGGGTGAGGAGTGTAGAAAAACAGTCACCCTTAACCAAATTTGAAAATTGCAATGGATACAGGAGGGAAGGGATTAGATGTTAATTATACTCTATATTGCTTAATGTAGGTTATCAATGGATCTATGGAACCCCCTCAAAAAGATATGGGAACTAGATATTTGCACACAAATTATTCCCAAGGATGGGAATAAAATTAGGGGATCACAGCCCTTAAAAATCTGCTTCCAGATTTCTTTGGGAAAACTCCTTGAAATTATTGCACAGATCTTATTGCACTCCTTTGCAAATGTCAAAAATATTTCCTTCTTTATCACCTACTAGTTGGAGGGACTGCAATAAACTTCGTACATATTACCATTTACTGTAATTTGGTGCAAGATTTTTGGAATTTATTCTTGACATGAATGATAAATATTGCTAAAGAAACTATTGTTCGTTGCCCAAAATTAATGTTACTGAATATTTTTGATGATGCAAATGTAAATGTATTGTCAAAAGAAGTGGTCTTATATATGACCTTGGCCGCATGAATAAGACAGTTTGAGCATATAATGCCAACTGTGGCTCAACTGGCTGCCACTTAGTTTTCGGGCCCAGTTCAGTGCTGGATTTGACCTACAAAGCCTTAAATGGCGCAGGAGCACAACTCGTCAAGGACCACTTCTGTCCAGAAGCTCTGAGGCCCTTCTTCACGTGGCCCCTCCACCAGAGGTCCAGAGGGCGGCAAGATGAGAAGGGGCCTTTTCTGTGTTGGCTCCCCACTTGTGGGACGCTCTCCCCATGGGGGGGGTGGGGCTAGCCTGGTGCCATCTCTACATATCTTTAAGTGCCAGGCAAAAACACTGCTCTCCAGCCAGTTTTTAGATATGCTGTAAGCCACCCAAAGTGGCTGGGGAAACCAAACCAGGTGGGGTGAGGTATAATCATCATCTGTGGCCTTTTAAGCTGTGGGGAGATATTGTTTTTTTAATTGTTACTAAGGAGTGTGTTTTTTGAGATTTTATATTGTACACTGCCCTGTGACCCTCGGAAGAAGGGCAGTCTAGAAATGTAATTAATTTATTAATTAATATTAATAATAATTGCAACTCAGTGGGAAACAGCCCAAAATCTTACACTGGACGCTTTGTACCACACTACTCTGGGATACAGCTTTAATGGAGAGAAACGCACATATTTGAGATTTTTACAACGAGTAGAACCTCCGGACACTTTATATGATTTGGCATTGCTTTGTGACATAGGCAACAGAAGCATCCTGTTCAAGACGACCCCCCCCCGCCCCCCGCAAGCCTGGCAACTATGGAACTAGCCTTCATGATCTGATAAAACTGGTAGCCTTTACTTGGGGTTTCTTGAAAGGGTTCCCCAGGGGTCATCTAGTCCAACCCCTGGAATCACAACTACGGAACCCCTGACAGGTGGCTCTCCAGCCTCCGAGGAGGCAGAGACCACCACCTCCCGCGGGAGACCCTTCCACCGCCGAACAGCTTTGGCCGCCAGAAATTTCTTCCTGATTGCTGAGCCTGAATGAATCTCCTGCCTTGTCGCTTGAAACCATGAGTTCGGGTCCTGCCCTCCGGAGCAGGAAAAAACAAGCATGGTCCATTTTCCATGCGACAGCCCTTTAGGTATTTGAAGATGGCTCTCACGTGATCTTTCTGTGTGTTTATTTTTATCCTGTTTTTATTATTTGAAACCCCAATTGGTTCCCGGAGACACGTCGTGTCCTTCCAGACCTAGACTACTATGCTGTTGGAGCAGGCCTCCCCCGGGACCCGCGCCCAGCCTCGCCCCCTCCTTTCCACCCCATGGAGGAATTCGCTTTCACTTTATGTCGCTCAAAGCCTGCTCTCCAGGCCGCCCTCCGCTCTGCTCTCTAAGGCAGGAAAGTCCCCGAACATGACAGCAAACCCGCAGCGGAAACGGAGCTGGGGAGTCGGGTTTTAAACTGGGAGTACCAGCAAATAGTGTGCATTGAATCGGTACTGCGGCTTTTTAATCGCCTAGGCTCTAAATGGGAATTATACCAGTCTTCAGATCACTCAGTGGAAACAGAGCTGGGAAGTCGGGCTTTAAAAGCAATATAAAAATAAATGCGGGGTTTTTTTCCCCAGGACTTCTCCAGCAAAGCGAGCCGAGCATCAGGAATTGGGCCTGGGCAATGAGACGGGGGCGGACGGGACTCCCGCCAGATTTTATTATCGCCCTATCTCTTAAAAAGTCAGCATTATGACGCGGGGGGGGGCGCGAAACGCTCTTTGGACATAAGAGCGTCAGAAGAGGCTGCGCAGGCATTTTGCCTCAAGAACATAAGAGGAGCCCAAGGGGGGGGGGGGGGTCCAGTCCCGCATCCTGTTCTCACAGTGGCCACCCAGATACCCCCACGGGAAACACGCGAGCAGGACCTGAGCACGTCTGAAAGCATTGCTGCCATGGATAGCCTTATAATCCTGCATGAATTCGTCCCGCCCTCTTTTAAAGCCTTCCAGTTGGTTACTGAGGAACCACAAGAATACTGTCATCATTATCCGACTTTCCCAGTGATAACGGCCTTAGGCTCAAATGGAACACGGAATTAATAGTAATAAGGAGATTGTGGCTTGCAACTAAGATTGACAGCACAGGCAGGAAAAGCACTCGGCTCCTTTGCATTTTACAGGGTCTCACTTCCAAGGTCCCTGCCCTTCTTCTAGAGGTCCCTGCCCTTCTTCTAGAGACCCACACGGGACACATGGAAACCCAGCAGGTGGGGGGTTACTAGGGGACGGGGTGGGTAGAGGGGAAAGAGGCTAAATATATAAAGGAAGCAGATCTAGAACATCTCAAAAAGCCTCTTTTAAACCGCCTGGCACTGTTGTTTGGGTGGACGCTGTGCGTGGAGGCGCGCTCTTTTCAAAAACGCGCCTCCTGGCCAAGGAAGGTGTTGCATTCTCACGACCTAGGCAGGAAATGCATGTATACCTATATGTTTTGCTTCCTCGTCATCTCAGAGGTAGAAAAGCAACGGGGGTTAAGAGGGGGGACGAGGAAGAAAATTGGCCGGTAGGGGTCACGTCGCCAGTCCTTCCACCGACTCCCGCCCACGTCAAGTCCCACGTCCCCACGTCCTGTTTGGGCCGGAGCGAAAGCCCTCCTGGCCGCGGTCAGCTCAGAGGCAGCAGCATCCAGGACATAGGCTGGATGTCAGGATCCCTCCCCGCCCGCTTGGCAGAAGGCGCTTTCGCGTCCCCACCTACCTTCCGTGTTGCAAAGACTCGCCCCCCTCCCGCCCGCCCGCCCAAGACTCTGCCCACGGAAGTCACCTTCGAGTTTCATGCCCACCACGAGGCACTTCTGGAAGCGGCAGTAGGGACACCTCTTGCGCTGCGTCTTGTCGATCTTGCAGTTCTGGTTCTCCGTACACGTGTAGTGCTTGCTGTTCTGCACGGTTCTCTTGAAGAAGCCCTGAGGGAAAGATGTGCGGGGGGGGGGGAGTGTGAGAAGTTCAAGGAGCCTGGAAGCGCGAAGAATTCCCCACAAACGGGGGTCACAGGTGGGTCCCACACCCCTCGCCTTGCAAGCCCCGCCCTGCCCAAAGCAGCTGTCACACTTGGGAGGAGGATTCAAACATGCGCTCTGAGTATGCCCAGAGGAACGCTCGCTTTAGTGAATTTGCCAGACCTTCCAGAGCAGAGCCTATGATTCTGAGGAACTCACAGGGAACCCCGACACAGATGAAGATCGGGTGCGGGCGGGAGAAGACTACATGACCTGCGGCCCTTCTTCTTGTCAGCCGATTAACATTCTGTGTCCTTTTAAAGGTGCTGCTGCGAGGGGAGCTGTTTGCTTGTTAGTTTATGTTTTATTATGTATTTGTGCCCTCATTTTGTGTTTTTCCTGTTGTGAACCGCCCTGGGATCTTTGGATGAAGAGCACTATACAAATTTAATAAATAATTGTGCTGCTTCCGGGCTTAGATAGCTAGCTCTGGTCCTTGTCTCAAAACCCAGTTCCCTCTGGCGCTCTTTGGGACACAAGGGGGGGGGGGCAACTGGGAAAGCGGCAGGGTGGAATCGGGAGACCTGAATGCGTGTGAGAGTGTACCCCAGGACACGTGTACCAAAGCATTATGATCATCAACTCTGCTCTGGGAAGGGCGACTGAAACCATTTCTGCATCCTTTATCTGAGGGACTGTTCAAGGAACAGCAACACTGCAAAGGGGAGACCACCCCGGTCCCATCCGTGGGCCAATCGGGGAGCAACTGCTCCAACACTTGCTTTCCTCTGCCTTCCGCGTTGTTTATTTCTTTTGTGCTATGTCTCTCTGATGGTGAGTCTGTCGGCATAGACTGTTTTTGTCTTTACAGTGGTACCTCAGGTTAAGTACTTAATTCGTTCCGGAGGTCCGTACTTAACCTGAAACTGTTCTTAACCTGAGGTACCACTTTAGCTAATGGGGCCTCCTGCTGCTGCTGTGCAATTTCTGTTCTCATCCTGAAGCAAAGTTCTTAACCTGAAGCACTATTTCTGGGTTAGCGGAGTCTGTAACCTGAAGCATCTGTAACCTGAAGTGTATGTAACCTGAGGTACCACTGTACTTTATACTTTTGGGCCCTTTGTAAGATGGTAGTGATACTGTTCATAATCATAAATCCATTTTATTTCCCTCTGATTTCACACTTAACGTCCTCTCTGTCTTTCAATGGTTTTATCTGTGTGCTGCCTTTCCAAAGTTAAAACCATAATTCAAGGCAGCTTACAACATGTAAAAACAACAACACAATTACAAACATTACAAAAGTAGTCGTAAACAATAAACAACAATCTCTAAACAATACCACAACCCAAGAGTCATGTCCCCATATGCATCTGATGAAGAAGATTATACCATGTTAACTTTTTTGGTCAGGAAAATGGAAATCTGCCTCATACCTAGGCAGAACTTTGGTTCACCTGGCTCAACGCTGCCTGTATGGACTGGTAGCAGAGCTCACGGGGTTTTGGCAGGGGACGTTCCCACCCTACTGGGGATCGAACGTGTGGCTTTTAAAATAAAATAATAGCTTCCATGTTTGGATGTTTGCTTATTATAAAGTACCTGTTGTAAATTATCACAGTTTGGAACTACATGCAGAAGACCACACATCGCACCAGGAGTTAAAATAATTATAATAATAATATAATAAATATAATAAATATAATATAATATAATATAATAAATATAATATAATATAATATAATATAATATAATATAATATAATATAATATAATATAATAAATATAATATAATATAATATAATATAATATAATATAATATAATATAATATAATATAATATAATATAATATAATATAATATAATAATATAAATCACACATGAGGCAGCTCGGAAATGGAAGAGGAAGACTTTTGAGCAAAGAAGGGATGGAGCAACGATGAGAGGGGGGGAAATGCGGAGCAACCGGGGAGTTTCAGGGCTGGGGGGGGCAATAACCGCGGCACCCCGGACCCCCCCAGCACTTGATAGCAAAGGGGACGACTCCCATCACCCCTAACCAGTCCGGTGGCCATGCTGGCTGGAGCAGAGGAGAACTGGGGGGCCAGGGACCCCTTTGGGGACCACAGCTCCAATAATAATTAGCGTCTAATCAATCTGTCCTATTCTGGCCCCCACCATGGCCCCCACCCCGACTCCTATCAAGGAGGGGCGACAAGAACCCAGAACTCTGAGGTCCAGCTCCGAGGGCCTTCTGGCGGTTCCCTCCCTGCGAGAAGTGAAGATACAGGGAACCAGGCAGAGGGCCTTCTCGGTGGTGGCGCCCGCCCTGTGGAACGCCCTCCCATCAGGAGATGAGTAATTATATAACATTTATGAAACATCTGAAGGCTGCCCTGTACGTATAGGGAAGCTCTATAAGGTGTAATGTTTTACTGTGTTTTACTATGTGTTTATATATACTGGAAGCCACCCACAGAGTGGCTAGGGCAATCCAATTAAATGGGCTGTGTAAAAATAATTTATTATTATTATTATTATTATTATTATTATTATTCCATCACCACCTCCACATAAGGAGGAGAATCATATTATATTGCGATTATTTAAAATAAAGCACATTTCAGCGACTCATTTTGTCTTGTGAACTTCTGCAAGCCGCCGGTGACGTCACAACCTCAGGCAATTAAATAAAAAGATCTTCGACTCAGAATAAGGTGGGCGGCTCAGCTGCGGGGATGAATCCCTAGAAGAGGTGGCCTCACCCTGGGGAAAGGGAGCCTCAAGAGCGCGCCTCTTCTCAGAAGGCAAGTCGCGCACGGTTCCTCGGTTGGCTCCACCGCCCCGGCCCCCTCGCTTCAGCCCCGGCACCTGTCTGCAGATACCCCAGGCCCTGCCATATTCTGCCTCCTGGAATCTAACCTTCAGCCAGGATGTTAAACTGCAAGAACCACGCGGGAGGAGGGGGAGCAGTGCCGGCTTACCACACAATTGTTAATTCTGAATTTCAGATTGCTGTAAGCCGCCCTGGGACCTACTGGTGAAGAGGGAGCGATACATTTAATGACCCTAATTATAATTCTGGAGTGTAAGTGAAGGAATACACTTTTTTCCAGGCAGAGACTGAGACAGGGTGGCAGATGTTTCTTAAGACTAGAGTCTCTCTCAGGACCTAACTGGCACCCTCCCACCCACCCACCCCCGCAAGGCGCTTAGGGCATTGTCAGTCCCCTCCCTTTCGCTGGTGGTGAGGGTGGGGGCGATCGCATAGTTCAAGCTGGAGCTGCCGATTCTTCCCCCCCCCGACACACATGATGGGGGGGGCACCTCCAGAAGCTTGAAGAGACTCCATGGACCTTGGCCTTCCTTTGTGGGGGCCTCACGACAAATGTGACAGACATACCCCGAGACGCATCCTGGTAAACTGAGGCTTCCGTCTCTGGGCCTCTCCCTCCCCCACCTTCCTCGGTCCCACAGTTAAGGCAGGAATCTCAAAAACACCGTCTCAAAACAAGCAAGCAAGCAAGCAAGCTAAAACACCGTTAGGGACAGCAAGTGAGGACGCGGGAACTGGAAAGAAACTAAACCGAACTGAACGAAGAAAAACAGAAGGACGTCAGGCAAATAAATAAAACCACAAAGCAGAAAAATGACCAAGAACAGGGATGCCGTTGCCGGGTGTCATCATCCGGCAGGGGGTGGAGGGCAATATTCAATATTCGCCTCGCCCCCCACCCCAGTTTCTCCTTAACCCTTCCCGCACCCGCCGCTTGCAAAGCGGCCCTTCCCAGCAGGGGCCCAGCCGAGCACCGTCCTCTGGCGGCCTCCGGAGACCCCTCTCCGTTCCTGGAGAGAAGGACGGAGCGCGCCAGCCGGGTCTGGTCCTGAGCACCGCCAGGCCTTTTGCACAGAGGGGCTGAGAGCAGCGCTCCGGGGCTCCATTCTGTCCCCCACCCCCCGCTCGGCTCCAGGGAAAGAGGCGCGCAGGATCCTCGCGCGTCTTTCGCGCAGCCATATATTTCCCCGCGCCTAAAAATCTACAATTTCTTGGAAAATAATTGCCCCTTCACATCCACACCCGGACGTCCACACGCTGCTCACCGGAAAGTGTCCCCAGATCCCCAGCCGCCAAACTCGCCCCTAGGTTCAGTTTTCGGTAGGCTCTTAATAATATTAACTGCTAAGACTTGCGGTTCCCCAAAAGACGAATTTCCTTATTTGAATCACCTCTTGGGAACTCCAGACCGGGATGCATTTTCCGGGACACATTTCCTGATCGAGTCGCCCTCAAACCAGTCGATTTCGTTTATTCCGGAAGCATTTTATTCATTCTCAGAAAAGAATTCCAAAGAATTCCTACCGCGCATTTTTCGAAAAGAGTTTTAGGGACGAAAAGGCCGCGCAGGGGAAGCATTCCCCCCCCCCCGGCCCCCTCCCCGGAACAGACTTAGGGAACCTATCGCTCCTGAACGGGAATGGCATCAAATCGGCGTTACATGCGATTTTTGGCTCCGGATCACGGACTCCTTAAAACTCGCCCTCCGTAAAATCGGGGTTCGAGGAGAAGTGATAAACATTCGCAGTCCTCTAAAATATCACAAATGATCGAAAACAAAAACCCCAAAGGAACTGAGGCCGTATTGTGGGTTCTACAGGGCGAGCGTTGCGGGGCTGAGCGACAGAGATGGGCCCCAGAAAATTAAGACGAGTGAAGCTTCTACAGGTCGAAATATGTACCAGGATTTTCAACAGAATATGGTAAGGTTCTGGGATTAATTAAATACTGTTCGGAAGCTCTGGGTAATCCAGAGTTCGATGAGGATGGCTTGGTGTTTAAGAAAAATACGTTTAACAATATTTTTGGAGCTATTTTAATCAATATAATTATTTGCGTCTATGTTGCTCATATTAGTAGCATGGCTTAATTTTAATGATTAACTTTAATAATCATGAAGCAGTTACCGCTATTTCATATAACAATGAAGCAGTGATAGCGATGATAATTCAAATTTTGTTTGCGTCCTAATTATTTTCTTTTCAGTCCTGTTCTCGCCGTTTTGCCCTGCAAATATTTGTAAACCCCGTCCCTAGCCGAGAGATGAAGCTCTTTTGAATACGCGCGTCTATCGTCATGTATTAAAATACGCCACCATAATTTTCTGCACGGACGGTTTTGCTCGGGGGTGTTTTAGGGCGCTGCAGTTAAGACGCCCAGGGCGACATCAAAATTTCAATGCGGCATTTATTATGATAATCCCACCCGGGGGTCATTATTCAGTCGGCGGGTGGAGGGGAGTTCGTTGGGGAAGGGGGACCCTGCAAATTTTTAAAAGAAGGGCATCCGACCCCACAAGCCCACCCTGCTGCCCTGAAACATTTTTTGGGGGTCCAAATTTGGGGGTCCCTGATCTCAACGCTCTCCCCTCTCTCCTTCCTAAGAAGACGACCCCTAAGCCCCTTTCTCGGCTGCGGGAGGCAGTCCCGAGCCGGTCGCTGTCCCTCGACGGCCGGCCCTTACCTTGCAGCTCTCGCAGGTGAGCAGCCCGTAGTGATAGCCGGATACCTTGTCCCCGCAGACAGGGCAAAGCTCGTCCAGATCATCGTCGTAGGTGTAATCCATCATCTCTGGGAAAGTAGGAGAGGCGGGCAGCGTCTGAGCCTTAACCGGCGGTGATGGCGGCGGCGGCGGGACCGGGACCTAAGGGGAGACTGGCAGCGGGACCGACCGAGCGACCGATGGGCAAGGGAGGGCAGCCGCCTATGTAGCTGGGCGAGGAAGACTGTGCTTGCCCAGTCTCCTCCGCCGCCTCTTGAGCCTTGGGGGGTGGAGGTGGGGTGGGGGTGGGCGGGAGTAAGAAGCGCCCAGCCGGGGAAGGAGGGCGCTGAGGAGTGGAGAGTTAGGGCTCCACTATGCCCGCGGGGTGGGGCGTCGGGAGTCAGAACCCCCACCCACCCAGTGGGGGCAGGGCTTCCCCCCACCGCGGCCTTTGAGCAGATCTCCGCTTGCCCCGCCTCCCCGCGCAGCCCGAAGACGAAACGTCCCGTCCTCATCAGCCCAGCTCGGGACTGGCTTCCATGGACTTGTGGCCCCGACGGGGCGCACCGGCTACTCAGGAGCAGCGGCAGAGGCAAAAGGGCTACACTGGCTCCCAGGACGTTTCCAAGCACAATTCAAAGTGTTGGTGGTGACCTTTAACGCCCTAAACAGCCTCTCTCCTGTATACCTGAAGGAGCGTCTCCACCCCCATCGCTCAGCCAGGACACTGAGGTCCAGCTCCGAGGGCCTTCTGGCGGTTCCCTCCCTGCAAGAAGTGAGGTTACAGGGAACCAGGCAGAGGGCCTTCTCAGTGGTGGCGCCTGCCCTGTGGAACGCCCTCCCACCAGATGTCAAGGAAATAAACAACTACCAGACTTTTAGAAGACATCTGAAGGCAGCCCTGTTCAGGGAAGCTTTTAATGTTTAACAAACCACTGTATTTTAATACTTTGTTGGAGGCCGCCCAGAGTGGCTGGGGAAACCCAGCCAGATGGGCGGGTATAAATGTTGTTGTTGTTGTTGTTGTTGTTGTTGTTGCTGCTGCTGCTGCTGCTGCTGCTGTTGCTGTTGCTGTTGCTGTTACTACTACTATTATTACTATTACTACTACTACTACTACTATTACAAGAAGGGCCGAAAGGACTGAGAAGGACAAAGCGCGTGCGGAAGGGCCCTTGGGGGCTGGTTTCCCCCCACCCACCCCATGCGGGAGTAGTTGCCACGGGACACCCCCCCCCCATCCCTCCTTCCCCCCCACGCAGCCCCCGCACAGCTATGGCCCCGGTGCTGTCCTGGTCCCGCTCCAGACTGAAGCGACCGAAACTGTGCTCCACGGGGGGGGGGGGCATGGGGGGTATTCAGCGGCCTTCTCCTCTTGGGGGGAAAAGTCTCCCTCCTGGTTTGTTTCCCCTCACCCTGGATGGTTGGATGGGTGCGCGCGCGCGTGACGTCGACCGGGCCTCCCCAGTGGCGCGCTTCGCTCCTCACGGTCAGCCCGGGGAACTGGCCAGCGGCCCAAAGCGCGCAGACTGCGGCGCCGCGGAGATTCAGCCGGGCCGGTTCGCCTCGGCCAGGAGAACTCCTGGATTTCAGGGGAGTCCGGGACCGAGCAAAAGACACCGAGTCAGTCACTGCTGCTTAATTTGAGATTGGGGGAGGGAGGAGGGAAAATTAACACACACACACCCCCATTTAAAAAGTGTAATTCATCCTTTCGGAGGGACTTGATAAAATGTTTCGGATTTTTTTCAGAAAAGACTCGTTAGCATCTTTTCTTTGCCTGCGTTGAAAGAGAACACGCGTCAGCCGGAGAACTTCGTGCCTCTACCGCCGGTGGAAATAAAACGGGGGCGGCGGTTTTTATTTGTTTTCCCCGCGCCCAGCCTCATGTGCCGTTTTTATTTTCTTCCAGCCGCTCAGCAAATCACGCTCCAAATTATTAGAGATTTGGGTAATTCGGAAGGCGGAGAGAAATATCAATCTTGCTGTTATACCATAACATTATATACTTAAACATACTATATTACAATTCATAGCATGCTTGTAATACATTATCAATTATAATGTTAACATAAATTATAATGTATGATAATTATGTAATAATATATTGAGGGCAGAAGACATATAAATATTATAGTTGTTATGCAATATTGTGTTATATAATTTATAACACACTTTGTAAGATATCATAGTAATGTTAATACGAAAAAATATCATAAAATATTTATATATTACTATTATTATTATATATTCAGAGGGTACATTAAAATCATTGTTGTTATACTATGTTTGTATACTATACATTTTATATAATATTATAATTTTTACTTTGTAACATATTATAAACGGTAATTATGATAAAATATTGTAATGTATTAATTTTATTATTGTGTAATAATAATATGGTAAGCCACCAGCGCGTTATGCTCTCGGGCAGCAGCCGCAGCACACGCGCATCGCTAATAGATGCATTAAACATGATCCTCGTAACATAAAGAAGCGCAGGGAGACGGAGGGTCGGCGCGGCAGGGGCGGAGGAACGCGCCAAACAAACGTCCCATAGCAAGCCTGAAAAAAGGATTCCGAACCACCTTCAAACGAGGGGATGAGCAATTTAAAATAACGTGTTCCTAGTATTTTGTCCTTTTTAACGCGGGGATGGGGAAATCCATGCAAGAAAAGAGAGTGGCCAGCGCAGCCCCTCTTTCTGCAGCGGTTCTCCCCTTTGCACAAGAGTATTTCCCCCAACCAGGTCTCCTCTGGGGGCTGCTGATGGGCTACGGGGCGCAGAGGAGAAGGACCAACGCGGTTCAGTGGCGGAGCGTCCGCCTGGCGCTCAGGACGTCCTCATCCCGCTCCGCGTCTCCTAGCAGGGCTGAGAAAGACCCTCCTTGGCTTGGAGAGCCTCTGAGGCGCTGAGCAAGGCGGACCCAGGTGTTTGGTTCGGGTTCTGAAGGCCTCCAGCATCCCCGGGAACATCTACCGACAGACTGAAGCGCTCCCGCCTGGCTGGGCTCTTCCCCTGCGCTCTTCCTCGGCGTGCGCGCCACTCTCCGGCAGGGCCAGCTGCGCGTCAAACTCTCAACGTCCCTGGCCATTGTCCGTGCTTCCCCGTGGGAGTCGGAGTCCCACCAGGCCGAAAGGGCCAAGAGATCCTCGTCAGAGGCCGGGAAGGAACCCCTGAAGGCGCTCGAGGCAGCCTCCCCGCAACCTCCGCTCACACGCACACAAACACGCGCACAGGGCTGGGGCTCTCGTCAGGCCGTCTAGGGCGCAGGCCTGGTTTTTGTTATATCTTATGCATTCCTAATCATAGTTTACTTTTATTTTATATTTTGAAGAAGGCAATCAGTTTTCAATTAGTACATACATTGGAATTCTTTTTTATGTATAAATGAAACAGACCGTAGACTTGCTAGGTAGTTATGTCTCTCTCTCTCTCTCTCTCTCTCTCTCTCTCTCTCTCTCTCTCTCTCTCTCTCACACACACACACACACACACACACACACACACACATACGAAGTGAAAATGCACTTCATTTTAAATTTTACACCTACAGCTTAATCTTATAGAGTGGTACCTGGGGTTACAGACGCTTCAGGTTACAGACGCTTCAGATTACAGACTCCACTAACCCAGAAATAGTACCTCGGATTAAGAACTTTGCTTCAGTATGAGAACAGAAATTGTGGCAGCAGGAAGCCCCATTAGCTAAAGTGGTACCTCAGGTGAAGAACAGTTTCAGGTTAAGAACGGACCTCCAGACCGAATTAAGTACTTAACCCGAGGTACAACTGTATAGAAAATGTATTCATCTTTTTAGTGAGTTACAGCTGATAGAAAACAACCAGATGGACCTCAGCACCACAAACAAAAGGCAGAAAAGGCGAAGGAGCAAGCAAAGCAAGGGTTATTCCTGAAATACCTTTGTGCACAATTGAAAAACGAGCCCTGAGGGAGCTGAATGCAGTGCTCCTCCTACAAATGATTATAACCCATGGGTAGGCAAACTAAGGCCCGGGGGCCGGATCTGGCCCAAAAACCTTCTAAATCCGGCCTGCGGACAGTACGGGAATCAGCGTCTTTTTACATGAGTTGAATGTGTGTTTTTATTTAAAGCGCCATTTGTGGGGCATAGGCATTCGTTCATTTTTTAATTTTTTATTTCAAAATATAGTCCACCCCCCCATAAGGTCTGGGGGACAGTGGACCGGCCCCCTGCTGAAAAAGTTTGCTGACCCCTGATATAACCTCTAGGGCAGGAAAAAAATCAGAGGAAAGAGAGGAAATCCCCCCCCCCCAAGGCTTAGGTGAGTTGGAAGAAGGTGAGCTTTTGGTGCACCCCACAAATTGTGTGCCCCACACTCACCCCAAGTGCCTCCTCAGTGTCCAGGTTGCTGCACCCAAAAACCAACCCCCTTTTCCCTGGCTGGTGATTGGCCCATTTTAGGGAACGCCTGAAGCTGCACCCTTCCACTTTAACAAATTGTTAAACTGTGGAACTCACTCCCACAAGAGGCACCAACTTGGATGGTTTTAAAAGAGGATCAGGCAAATTAATGGAAGAGGAGAGGGCTATCGATAGCTACCAGCCTTGATGGCTGTGCTCTGCTTTCATAGTTTGAAGTTGTTAGGAGCAGAGATGGCTCTTGTGCTTGAGTCCCGCTTGCTGGTTTCTCAGAGGTAACTGTTTATCCACTGTGAGAACTGGATGTTGGAATAGATGGGCCTGTTGGTGAGGACCAGGTCCAAGGTGGGTGATCCCCTTGTTGCTTCCTCCACCTTCTCGGAAATGAAATTGTCAGCGAGGCAATGGAGGAATTTGTTGGACCTTACACTCTAAGCAAAGTGTCTCTTGATTTTGACAAAGTCCCCCATGATATTCTTGGAAGGAAGCTGGTGGAATGTGGGTTGAACAAGGAAACTATTAGGTGGATTTGTAGCTGGTTAACTGACCGAACGGGACGCGGGGGGCGCTGTGGGTTAAACCACACGGCCTACGACTTGCCAATCAGAAGGTTGGTGGTTTGAATCCCCCCGACGGGGAGAGCTCCTGTTGCTTCTGCCAACCTAGCAGTTCGAAAGCATGTCAAAGTGCAAGTAGATAAATAGGTACCGCTCCGGTGGGAAGGTAAACGGTGTTTCCGTGCGCTGCTCTGGTTCGCCAGAAGCGGCTTAGTCATGCTGGCCACATTACCCGGAAGCTGTCTGCGGACAAACGCCGGCTCCCTTGGCTCATAGAGCGAGATGAGCGCCGCAACCCCAGAGTTTGGTGATGAGAGCCCTAACCCTAAACCCTAACCCTAACCCTAACCCTATCTCTAACCCTAACCCTAACCCTACCCCTACCCCTAACCCTAACCCTATTTCTAACCCTAACCCTAACCCTATCTCTAACTCTAACCCTAACCCTAACCCTATCTCTAACCCTAACCCTAACCCTAACCCTAACCCTATCTCTATCTCTAACCCTAACCCTAACCCTGAACCCTAACCCTAAACCCTAACCCTAACCCTAACCCCTAACCCTAACCCTAACCCTAACCCTAACCCTAACCCTAACCCTAAACCCTAACCCTAACCCTAAACCTAACCCTAACCCAGACCAGCGCAGTGCCATGTCAGAAATTGCCTCTGCACATGTCTGTGGTGCCGGAAAATGCTTCTGCGCATGCCCAGATGCTGAAAAGCACACCTGCACAGAAGCAATTTCTGGCACTGCGGACATGCGCAGAAGCGATTTCCGGTGTCTGGGCATGCACAAAAAAACAAAAAAACCATAATAATTCCACTTTTGTTAACATTGTTGAATGGCTTCCTTGAATCCCCCTCGCTCAGTTTCCATATACTCCATTGTAGCGGTTTTCCAAAACTATTTTCACATAAAATTTACTTAGTCAATTTTCTTCTTTCTTTCTTTTCATTTTAACATTAACATAGTAATTCACAACATCGGTTGGTTTGGGGGTAGTTTGGGGGACGGTAAAACGGCCTTCGTGGGCCGCTTCTGGCCCATGGGCCTTCAGTTGCCGCCGGTGGGTGCAGGGGTCAGAGTGTTGGACCAGGACCTGGAAGAGACCAGGGTTCGAATTCCCGCTCAGCCCTGATGCTCCCTGGGTGACCTTGGGGGCCAGTCACTGCCTCTCAGCTTAACCTCCCTCACAGGGTCCTAATGAGGGGGGCAGAATCAAGAAAAGTGGCATCAGAATGCTATACGTTAAAGATAAATCAATCCCCTCTCCACCTCTCACTCTCAGCCTCTCCACTTCTTCCCGTGGGACTTCGATCTGGTCTGGAGCGTCTTGGTTCAGCATCATGTACGCAGCGCCATCAGCTGTTGCTCGGTCGAGAGAGACACGTCGCACTTCTACTCCTGGGGAGCAAAGGGTCAAGGGTAGGGTCATCTTAGAAGATACTGGGCTACCTGCAAGGAAAGGTCAGCCAAACAGACCAGCCATTTCAAAGACCGTTGGAGAGGCTCACCTTCAAAGCTCATGAGAAAGGAAAGATCACGTGTGGAAATGCAGGAGAGGAGAGAGTGAAAGGAAAACTGACGTGAAAGCCCTTTCCCCTCAAAGGAATTCCTCGGGCATTTGGACCCAGAAAAAGTGGAGCCTAAGAGCATATATTAGGGGCGCGGGTGGCGCTGTGGGTTAAACCACAGAGCCTAGGACTTGGTTGGTGGTTCGAATCCCTGCGACGGGGTGAGCTCCTGTTGCTCGGTCCCTGCTCCTGCCCACCTAGCAGTTCAAAAGCACGTCAAAGTGCAAGTAGATAACTAGGTACCGCTCTGGCGAGAAGGTAAACGGCATTTCCATGCACTGCTCTGGTTCGCCAGAAGCGGCTTAGTCATGCTGGCCACATGACCCGGAAGCTGTACGCCAGCTCCCTTGGCCAGTAAAACGAGATGAGCATGCAACCCCAGAGTCGGCCACGACTGGACCTAATGGTCAGGGGTCCCTTTACCTTTAACTTTCCGAACACAAAGAGTGCTAACTAATGGTTCCTTGTAATCCTGGAGATAAGTGACAGGTGGGGTGTCGCAGGGTTCTGTCCTGGGCCTGTTGTCGTTCAATGTCTTTATAAACAACTTAGGCGAAGGAAGTAAATTTGCAGGTGACACCAAAACGGGAAAGGTGGCTAATGCTTCAGAAGGCAGAACCAGAATTCAAAATGACCTTATAACAGATTGGAGAACTGGGCCGAAGCTAACAAAACAAATTTCAGTATGAACAAATGTCAGGTTCTTCAGTTAGGCACGAAGGACCAGCTTCACAAATATAAGACGAGGGACACCTGGCTGACTAGCAGTACATGTGAAAAGGATCTAGGGCTCTTAGTGGACCACAAGCTGAACATGAGTGAACAGTGTGATGCAGCAGCAGAAATAAAAAAGCTAATGCTATTCTCAGCTGCATCAACAGAAGTCTAGTGTCCAGATCAAGGGAAGCCATAGTCCCACTCTATTCTGCTTTGGTCAGACCACATCTGGAATTCTGTGTCCAATTCTGGGCACCACAATTTAAGAAGGACGTTGACAAGCTGGAAGGTGTGCAGAGGAGGGAGGCCAAGATGATCAAAGGTCTGGAAGCCAAGGCTTATAAGGAACACTTGAAGGAGCTGGGTCTGTGTAGCCTGGAAAAGAGGAGACTGAGAGGACACATGGTGGCCATCTTCAAATATCTTAAGGGCTGTCAGGTGGAAGAGGGAGCAAGCTTGTTTCCTCCTACTATGGAGGGCAGGACTCAAACCAATGGCTTCAAGTGACAAGAGAGGAGATTCCGACTAAACAAACGTAAAAACTTTCTGACAGTAAAGTAAGAACAGTAAGGTAAGAACAGTAAGAGCTGTTCAACAATGAGTCGGTGGAAGAAGATTGGAAGAAATTTAAAGACTACCTACAGAAATATTGTAAAATTAATGAATGTTAGAATGATGTTGGATGAAAAGTTATGTGGTTTTTAGCTATAACGCTATAAGGAGTATGAAAAAAAATGGACTATTAACAGACAAAAAGTTAATGTTACATTATTTTAAGATTAAAGATTAGGATAAACAAAGAGGGGAAGGATTTCCTGAACTAACAAAGTGAACTGGAATACAAAAAGGGAGGTGTGAGGAGGTCCGGGAAATAAGCAAATGAAAGAAAGTGATGGAAAGATGGAATTGTTTTTTATCTATTTTTATTTTGTATTTTTCTTTTTGTAAAATTCTAATAAATATCTTTTAAAAAAAAAGAGCTGTTCAACAATGGAACGGTCTCCCTTGGGAGGTTGTGGGCTCTCCTTCCTTGGAGGTTTCTAAGTAGATGCTGGATGGCCATCTGTCATGGATGTGTGAGCTGAGATTCCTGCATTGAAGGGGGTTGGACTAGATGACCCTTGGGGACCCTTTCAGCTCCTAAGATTCTGTGATTCTATGAATGGCCTGATTCATCAGGCTCTTCTTATGCTGTTATCAGGGCCGGATTTAGGTTTGGTGAGGCCCTCAGCTCCCAAAGGTAATGGGGCCCTTTCTATGTCCAGCTGTCCTTTGTCAACAACAAATTGTCACTGCTTTTTTGTGTGTTGAATATATGCTTTATGGACCTAATAAAAAAATTCCCTCCAGTAGCACCTTAGAGACCAACTAAGTTTGTTATTGGTATGAGCTTTCATGTACATGCACACTTCTTCAGATACTTCATGCACACAAAAGCTCATGCCAATAACAAACTTAGCTGGTCTCTAAGGTGCTACTGGAAGGAATTTTTTTATTTTGTTTCGACTATGGCAGACCAACACGGCTACCTACCTGTAACTTGAACTATGGATCTAATAGGTATCTAAAGCCATTTGCACATAACAAAATATGTATTTTATCAAAGTAATTGTGTAACCGAAATACACTTAAGAAGTATATTAACACTGAAATACAGTTAAGAAGAAGTATATTAATAGTGAAATAATTATTAAGCTCTAACTTAAAATGAGGGACGCGGGTGGCGCTGTGGGTAAAAGCCTCAGCGCCTAGGGCTTGCCGATCGAAAGGTCGGCGGTTCGAATCCCTGCGGCGGGGTGCGCTCCCGTTGCTCAGTCCCAGCGCCTGCCAACCTAGCAGTTCGAAAGCACCCCCGGGTGCAAGTAGATAAATAGGGACCGCTTACCAGCGGGAAGGTAAACGGCGTTTCCGTGTGCGGCTCTGGCTTGCCAGATGCAGCTTTGTCACGCTGGCCACGTGACCCGGAAGTGTCTCCGGACAGCGCTGGCCCCCGGCCTCTTGAGTGAGATGGGCGCACAACCCTAGAGTCTGTCAAGACTGGCCCGTACAGGCAGGGGTACCTTTACCTTTTAATACACTAAAAACAGCCCAGCACCAGTCCTTTCCTTAAAAACAGTCAGCCAAAAGTCTGTTGGAATGAAACCGTCTGCCAGCAGAAAGACAGTAAGGAAGGAGCCATCCTTCTCTTTACCTTAACTTAAAATGATTTTTTTATTCATAACAAACTTAATAATGCAAACACATTGGCATTGGGCAATAACAAAAATTCATTTACAATTTACAAAGACTCATAATTTTTTTGGGGGGGCAAGAGAGTGGGGCCCTACGCTTTTGCTTGTTTAGCTTATACGTAAATCCGGCACTGGTTGTTATGCCGGCACATGAACAAACAGTGAAATTCTCTGCTGGAGGGTCAAAAAGCAAAGCTACTAGACTGCATATTTCTAATCCAGGTCTGAAGCCCTTCTTCTCCTCAGCTCCACTCTGCAAATAAATTCTGGGCACTGGATTCAGTTCAGGGTTCCTGGGAATCCGTCCACTACAGTGCCCAGAATTCTCTGGGGGAAAGGCTGTGTTTGGAACGTGCTTCAGAGGGACAGTGTGTGGACACAGTGTTCAAATGCGCTTTATAGGTATTGCACCAATGGTTTATGAGGCCATCCCACTAATTTGGAGCCTCCCACGCCCAGGCAGGGGTGCTTGCTGAGGGGTTCATTTCATGCCGGGATGGGGAGCCCCTCCTCTCACCTGCCAATCTCGGTGGCTGTAGCTCCCATCATCCCTGACCACAGGTTTCCTGCAAAGTGGAGAAAGGCTTGTTTTGGAGACTTCGGGCCCATCTACACACCAGACATTGAAAGCCTATTCAACATACATGACCAAAGAATTATGGGAAATTTGGTTTTCCCCTCACTGAGAGTCACAGTTCCCGGCACCTTCCACAAACTGCAGTTCTCAGGTGCTTTAGTTGTGCTTTCAATGTGCTTCAGACGGATGTTGTGGATCACGGCCTAGGATCCTGGTACCTACGGGACCGCCTCTCCTGGAGGACCTTAAGGTCCATAAATAGCAACACCCTAGAGGTCCCGGGCCCTAAGGAAGTCAGATTAGCCTCAACCAGGGCCAGGGCCTTTTCAGCACTGGCCCCGGCCTGGTGGAACGCTCTGTCTCCTGAGACCAGGGCCCTGCGGGATCTGATTTCTTTCCGCAGGGCCTGTAAGGCAGAGTTGTTCTGCCTGGCCTTTGGCTTGGAGCCAATTTGATTCCCTCCCTCTCTTTCTTTTCTCTTTTCCTTCTCCTCCTGCGATGAGGCTGCATCCTAATGTTTTAATGTTGTATTTTAATCTTGTTTTTATTATTGGTTGTTAGCCACCCTGAGTCTGATCTTGGCTGGGGAGGGCGGGGTATAAATAAACATCTATTATTATTATTATTATTATTATTATTATTATTATTATTATCATCATCATCATCATCTGCCAGAAGAGTCCTGCCATTGGCCATAGTGAGCTTTGGTGGGGCCTGCAATGCGCCTGAGCCACACATCTCTTCTGGGAGAGACATGGTGGCTTGGGCGCGTGCAGGCTCTGCCTGCCCCAAATCGTCCACCCGCCACCTCCCCCTCAGCTGTAGGGCGGCTGAGTGGGAGGAGGCAGGCACACTCCTGGGAGGCCCCATGGAGCGCCCTGCCCTGGCTTGCCCTGCCCCACAGGCGGCTGGCCCCATCCCTGGCACCCAATCGGCTTGCTCTGCCGCTGAATGGGGTAACTGTGCCCTTGAAGTGCGCAGCCTGGGAGTCATTTTGGACTCGCAGCTGTCCTTTGAGGTGCAGGTCAATTCTGTATCCAGGGCAGCTGTTCACCAGCTCCATCTGGTATGTAGGCTGAGACCCTATCTGCCCGCGGAATGTCTTGCCAGAGTGGTAAACACTCTTGTTATCTCCTGCTTGGCCTACTGCAATGCGCTCTACGTGGGGCTACCTTTGAAGGTGACCCGGAAACTACAACTAATCCAGAATGTGGCAGCTAGACTGGGGACTGGGAGCGGCCGCCAGGACCATAGAACACCAGTCCTGAGAGATCTGCATTGGCTCCCAGTTCATTTCCGAGCATGAGTTTGGTCAAACATGAGTTTGACCAAACTGCGGGAGGCAGTGGAAGACAGGAGTGCCTGGCGTGCTCTGGTCCAGGGGGTCACAAAGAGTCGGACACGACTAAACGACTAAACAACAACAGCACGTTTCTGAGCACAATTCAAAGTGTTGGTGCTGACCTTTAAAGACCTAAATGGCCTCAGCCCAATGTACCTGAAGGAGCGTCTCCACCTCCACTGAGGTCTGGCTCTGAGGGTCTTCTGGCGGTTCCCTCCCTGCGAGATGTGAGCTTTCAGGGAACCAGGCAGAGGGCCTTCTCGGTGGTGGCGCCCACCATGTGGAACGCACTCCCATCAGATGTCAAGGAAATAAACAAGTACCTGACTTTTAGAAGATATATGAAGGCAGCCCTGTTTGGGGAAGTTTTTAATGTTTGATGTTTTATTAAGTTTTCATGTCTTGGAAACCACCCAGAGTGGCTGGGGCAACCCAGTCAGATGGGCAGGGTACAAACAACAACAACAAATTATTATTATTATTATTATTATTATTATTATTATTATTATTATTATTATTATTATTATCTCTCCCCCTCCTTGCTGTATATTTTTATTGCAAAAGTCTTAAGCTTACAGAAGGACCACACATAAAATTGTGATGCATCGCTGTGGCTATAATAAGATGCACAACTAACACTTACAGATAAGTCAAGCGCAAAAGAGCCCCACCCAAGGAGATTCACTTGGTGTCTGGATTTACAGCATTTTGAGCCATTCTCCACTCCCTTTGAGCACTAACTTCCTAAACTGAAACATGGTGGATTCCAGGTGTGAGAAGGCTGTGGTTATATATAAGGCACTATTGCTTATCCACAAAGAAACCTCCTTCTTTCACATGTAAGTTCCAGAACAGAGCTTGCGACCTAAAGGGGGGGGGCTGCATATGGACTCATGTTAAGTCCAGGTTGGCGCTGAGACGGATCCTGCAAAAGCTGTCCTGAATTGTAGCTTAGTGTCCACCCTGCCCATTGGGGAAGAGAGTAGCACTGGCCCCCCTTGTGCGGGGAGCAGGCAGGCAGGCAGCTCAGCCTCTCCGCCCCACTTCCCACTTCCCACCTCCTGGTCTGACAGGCACAGATTTGCTGGAGTTGCAAAGCCAACACCGTGAAAAAGAGGATCTGTGCAGGAGGCAGGAAGCCAATGCAGAAACCTAGGCCCAGTTCAGTACCTTAGGTAAAGGTAAAGGGACCCCTGACCATTAGGTCCAGTCGTGACCGACTCTGGGGTTGCGGCGCTCATCTCGCTTTATTGGCCGAGGGAGCTGGCGTACAGCTTCTGGGTCATGTGGCCAGCATGACTAAGCCGTTTCTGGCGAACCAGAGCAGAGCACGGAAACGCCGTTTACCTTCCCGCCGGAGTGGTACCTATTTATCTACTTGCACTTCAAACTGGTAGATCGGCAGGAGCAGGGACTGAGCAACGGGAGCTCACCCCGTCGCGGGGATTCAAACCGCCGACCTTCTGATTGGCAATTCCTAGGCTCTGTGATTTAACCCACAGCGCCACCCGCGTGCTTTACTGGGGTTTAAATCTTCCAAGCGACCAATGCACAGATAGTGCAGGATGGACGGTTCAACTGGTGGTGCCAGCCTACCTCATCCCATGACATAGGTGAGGGATGGTTTCAGGAGTGGAGGAGTTGCGGCTGTTGCAGATGGCCTTGGCATAGTCTGCTTTAAATCACTTAATTGGGAAAGCCTTCTTGCTCTGCGTTGTTCGCTGAGCTGGAGAAGGCAAGCGCCCTCACGTCAGTCTCCAGGAGTGGATACTGCCAGATCCTTGGGCTTAGGTTTCAGCCTGGAAAGGATTGACTGGGGTTCCCCTCACCCTCACAACGTGGGCACCCCCGGGTCAGGAGTCCCAGCCCCTACTGGACCTTCATCCAATTCACTTCCCAATGGTGGCCAAGGTGGACACAGATTAGTTGCCTCCTTGGCTTTCTCCACGAAAGAAAAGAAATTGTGATATGAAGCGGGGCTCATAAACCAGCATCAGAATGTGGCAGCCAGGAAGATAAAGTGGGACCTTTGCCATAGCTCAAGCAGGAGGGGAAAGGAAGTTGCTAAAGGATGCTTGCGGGGGCTTTCATGGCCAGAGAAGAAGCTCATTAAAAAATTGAGGGAGGGAGAGGAACTCAGCCTGATTTATTGCTCAGCCCTGCTGGGCCCTAGCAAGGTCTCCCCCGGGGCAGAGAGGTGCCCTGCCCAGCCAGACGCTCTGCCGAGATGGAGGCTGGTGCCTGAGCGCCTGCAGGATCAGGCCAAAGGAGCCTGTTTAGCCCAGTGGGCAGCCACATCTCTCAATGGGAAGCCCTCAATCGCAGCCTGAACGCAGGAGCCCTCTCCCCTCCTGCAGCTTCCAACTGTGGATGCAGAGCACAGCCATCACGCCCAAGAGCCTCCCGTAGCCCTCTGCTCCTGTGGCAGGGAGTTCCCTAGTTAAACCGCGCACTGTGGTCTGGCTTCCTCTGGACTGGTCAAACCACAGCAGTTGGCCCACAGTGGACCAAAACGGTTCCTTTCGACAGACACAAACTGCCTTCTTATGGTTTTTTGATACAAATATGTATGAAAGGTACTTGACATTCCGGGTTGATTTGTAGGGGCCGGTTTGGACGCTGTGAAGGCTCCACCAGGTGAGGGTGACTCGGATGGCTCGTTTAAGACATGCTGAGGCCCTAAGCTATGTGAAGTTTAAAAGGCCCGACAGAATCGCCACATAAACACTAAACTTTTATATTTGCATATGCATGCAAGGATGTAACTAAAAACTAACAGAAGCTGAACCCAAAAGCAACACGGCTTAGGTGAGCCTAAAAGACCACATGACCTCAAAAGAACCTGCCCAGGCTCTGAGGTCTTCAGGACCTTCTCTTGGCCCCCACGACCTTTGGTGGGGATGCAGGAGAGGGCCTTCTCAGTGGTGGCTCCTCCGAGGAAACTTAGGAATTCCCTCCCTGGAGAAGCCAGGATGGCTCCTTCCTTCCTGTCTTTCTGCTGGCAGACGGTTTCATTCCAACAGACCTTTGGCTGACTGTTTTTAAGGAAAGGACTGGTGCTGGGCTGTTTTTAGTGTATTATCTGTATGCTTTTAAGACACACAAATATATGGCCCACACAGTCCCTTCCAACTCTACAATTCTAAGAAGATATATACGTATATAACATATATAAATTTTTATCAATGTTTGTTTTTTTAATTATTGCTTTCTATGTCCTTAGCTATTCTTATTTAAATAATAATAATAATAATTTCATTATTTATACCCTGCCCATCTGGCAAAACATAATACAGTGGACGCTTGGGTTGCGAACATGATCCGTGCAGGATGCACGTTCACAACCCGCAGCATCCGCAACTTGCAGCGGTGCGTCTGCGCGCATGTGGGTTGTGATTCGGTGCTTCTGCGCATGTGCAAAGTGCAATTTAGCGCTTCTGCGCATGCGCGACCACTGAAACCTGGAAGTAACCCGTTCCGGTACTTCTGGGTTTCGGCGGTCCGCAACCTGAAGTGTCTGTAACCCGAGGTATGACTGTAAAGCATTAAAAACCTCCCTGTACAGAGCTGCCTTCAAATGTCTTCTAAAAGCTGTATAGTTATGTTTTGCTAAGTTTTCCTGAAAGTTTGCCAGAGAGACCTCTGCGAGAGCCACTCCCTCCGAGCCCTGACAGCGGAAGGGTGTAGCCACAGGCAGCCTCCTCACCTGGCCGGGCTCGTCCCCTGGGCTCTTTCTGGCCCCTCGCCACTCTCACTTCTTCATCTCATCACCAAGCCAGAAAGGTGAGAACAACCTGCGTGTCTGAGCTCCCATCCTAAGCGGGATTTAAGTGTGTCTTTGTAACTGAATTGCCATGTTAAGCCTGAACAAAGCTGCTGTATCTGTTACTCTCCAACACGTATCCTGAGTGAGTAAATGCTATTTTTATCTTTTGCAAGACTGCTTGTGTGATTACTGTTTTAAGTGGGAGAAAAGGAGGAAATACCAGGAAAATCCAGCCTGCTTTGAAGCATCCTGCATTACTTAAAGTAAAAGGCTAAAACTGGACAATGATATCTAGGCTTCCCTTTTAAGATGCAAAGGGATGCACTCTGCTGAACTCACAAACATGAGGGAGGAAGGATAAGATCTAATAAATATTATCACCTAGCATCTATACACATTCCTACCATACATGGAAAGGCAGGATATAAATTTAACAAATAATCAGTGTGGCTGATCAAACCCGTGGCCTTCTGAATGCGGATCGTGTGCCCTGTTGAGCTGTGGTGCTAACTTAGCTGTCCTGGGCCCCCTAGCTTGGGAATAAGCATCCTTGAAGTATCTGGGGCTCATTTCTGAGTAGACATATGAGATAGCACTTCAAGTAACATTAAGGAGACACAGCCCACCAAGAAGAAAGGTTTGTTTCCCCAAAAATATATGTTGTTGTTGTTGTTTAGTCATTTAGTCGTGTCCGCCTCTTCGTGACCCCACGGACCAGAGCACGCCAGGCCCTCCTGTCATCCACTGCCTCCCGCAGTTTGGCCAAACTCATGTTCGCAGCTTCGAGAACACTGCCCCACCATCTCATCCTCTGTCGTCCCCTTCTCCTTGCGCCCTCCATCTTTCCCAACATCAGGGTCTTTTTCTTTTTTCTTTTTTTTTAATGATATTTATTAAGATTTTACCAACAAAAAAGAGTTACAAAATTAAAAAGGAGCAAATAACAAAGTAACAAGGAAAAATAAAAATAAAATTAAAAATATATGTATATAAAAAGTACAAAAATGCAACAGAAAAAATACAAAATACATGAAAAAATGAAAAACCAATTAAAAACAAAGCAGTATTTTCATATCTTATATTTCATTTACTTGTTTCCTGACCCCCTCACACCTCCCTTTTTTGTATTCCAGTTCACATAATTGATTCAGCAAATCCATTCCCTCTTTGTTTTTATCTTAATTCTATATCTTAACATATTATAGCTTCATAATTTCATCTAATTATCAATCCATTTTTGCATATTCTTTTTAACCTTATTGCTAAAGCCGTTTCATTTCAATCCAACATCATTTTAACATTCATTAATTTTACAATATTTCTGCAAATAGTCTTTAAATTTCTTCCAGTCTTCTTCCACCAACTCTTCTCCCTGGTCTCAGATTCTGCCAGACATTTCCGCCAATTCCATGTAGTCTATCACTTTCATCTGCCATTCTTCCAGTGTGGGTAAATCTTGTGTCTTCCAATACTTCACGATGAGTATTCTCGCTGCTGTTGTAGCGTACATAAAGAAAGTTCTGTCCTTCTTTAACACCAATTGGCCGACCATGCCCAGGAGAAAGGCCTCTGGTTTCTTCAGGAAGGTATATTTAAATACCTTTTTCATTTCATTATAGATCATCTCCCAGAAAGCCTTAATCTTTGGGCACGTCCACCAAAGGTGAAAGAATGTACCTTCAGTTTCCATCAGGGTTGTGTCCAGGGAGTCTTCTCTTCTCATGATGTGGCCAAAGTCGTGGAGCCTCAGCTTCACGATCTGTCCTTCCAGTGAGCACTCAGGGCTGAGAGAACAAGCTGGTCATCACAAACACTCTTTTCCAACAACACAAGAGACGACTCTACACATGGACATCGCCAGATGGGCAGCATCGAAATCAGATTGATTATATTCTCTGCAGCCAAAGATGGAGAAGCTCTATACAGTCAGCAAAAAGAAGACCTGGAGCTGACTGTGGCTCAGATCATCAGCTTCTTATAGCAAAATTCAAGCTTAAACTGAAGAAAGTAGGAAAAACCACTGGGCCAGTAAGATACAATCTAAGTCAAATATATATACAATGAGCTAAAGAAGACCTTTAGATAAACGTTTTTGAAAAAAGCCAGTGGCGTTCTTGTTAGGAATGGTAGGAGAAGATAGAGTTAAGAATGATCAGAAACTGTTTTTATCTGCAGCAACAGCGGAGAGGCTACTGCTAGGCCAGGTTTGGAAACAGCAGCAGTTACCAACAGCAGAAGAATGGCGACAGAAGGCAATGGAATATGCAGAAATAGCCAAATTAATAGGGAAAATTAGACAGCAGGGCGAAGAAACATTTCATAAAGAATGGGAAAAATTTATGTTGTATATAGGAAAGATAAGATGAAATAGTAAAACCAGTAGAATTGGAAACAAACCTCATAACGGGAAAGATTAAGAACAGTGATGGATAATGAAAATAAGAAGAAGCAAAAAGTATAAGGAAACCAGTTTAACTAACAGTAGTGGTAAATGAATACAGACAGACAACAAGAATTGTATAAACATGAGGACTTATTTGTTTATGGATACACTATGGACAAATATGGAAAATGAATCACAATATATAAAATGGAAGAAAATAAAGTGATAAAATTGTATGTGATATAAAAAACCAGAAGAAGGAAGGAGGAAAGTCAGCTCTGAAGAGCAAGTATAAATGTAAAATGTAATACAATATGTGTATGTGGAGTATCTAATTGAAAAACTAATAAGGATTATTTGAAGAAAAGAAAGGTTTGTTTTAGGGTGGTGGCTTCCACATGGCCAGAGAGAGAGAGAGAATCATAGGGTTGGAAGGGTCCCTGAGGACCATCTAGTCCAGCCCCCTGCCATGTGGGAACATGCAGCTGCCCCTTTGGGGGATCAAACCTGCAACCTCGGCGTTATCGGCACCAGAAGGAGGGAGAAAGAGGTCTGCATAAAATTTGCGTATGTCAACTGATAGCATCAATGCAAATTTAGAAATAATGACTGCAATTTCGACAGAAGTTTACAGTGGCACCTCAGGTTACATACGCTTCAGGTTACATACGCTTCAGGTTACAGACTCTGCTAACCCATAAATAGTGCTTCAGGTTAAGAACTTTGCTTCAGGATGAGAACAGAAATCAAGCTCCGGCGGCGTGGCAGCAGCAGGAGGCCCCATCAGCTAAAGTGGTGCTTCGGGTTAAGAACAGTTTCAGGTTAAGAACAGACCTCCGGAATAGTTGGAATGAAGTTATATGGCTTTAGTAGAAATGTTATAAGGAATTAAGTATAAATAGATTAATAGAATATTAAAGGAAACAATAAGGTTAGAATGTGTTAAGATAACTATAGGATAGAAAACAGAGGAAGATGGAAAGGAATTGCTGAAACAATTAACAGAAGTGGAATACAAAAAGGGAGGTGTGAGGAGGTCGTGGAAATATGTGAAAGAAAGATAAGATATTGAAATTGTTTGATGTGTTTTAAACTGTTTTTGTTGTGTTTTGTTAGTTGAATATGTTAGTGTCATGTAGTGTTTTTGTATTGTATTGTATTGTATTGTTCTTTTTTTCTTTTTTTCTTTTTTTTCTTTTTTGTGGTGTTTAAATTGTTGGAAAAGTAATAAATATTATTTTCCCCAAAAAAAGAAAAAAAAGAACGGACCTCCGGAATGAATTAAGTACTTAACCCGAGGTACCACTATAATAAATATCATGGAAGGGGCTGGCCTGTGTGGCTGCCTGCTCAGTTTGTTGGTCAGCAGCTGCAGAAGCTCTGCAAAAGTGCCTTCTGGTCATTCTTTATTAGGACTTGGAGCCAGTGGCCCTTCGGAACAGAGAGCTGTCCTTCAAAACAGAGCTCTCTCCTCTGTAAAGTAGGACACATGGCTACCCTCGTTAGTTTTGACGAATGTCGTTAACTGAGGTTTGTTAAGAGATTGGATTTACATTATTTATGAAAGCCCTAAGGAAGACTCAAAGACATGAATGTTTTGGGTTCATAAATCTTTCCACCTTAAAAAAAGCACACCAAATATTTTTATTAAGTTGTCAAAACTTAATGAACAAACAACAAAATATAACATGGAGGTTCTCCCATGAAGACTGAACACAGGTGCATGCAGACATGGTGAAGCTTATTCAGCAGAGCATGAGACGCTTAATCTAAAGGGTTGTGGGTTCAAGCGCATGATGGGCAAAAAAATCCCCGCACTGCAGGGGGTTGGACTAGATGACCCTTGTGGTCCCTCCCTTCCAACTCTACAATTCTATGATCATGTCACATGGAAGATTCGAACAGTTTCACTCTAGCAAGTCTCTCTGAAGGTTTCCATGTGTTTGTAGAAGTCTTTGGGGTTAGGGGTGATGTTGGCATTTTGGGAAATATTTTTTGAATGTGTGTAAGAGAACAATTAAAACAACAGGTGAAAATTGAAAGATGAAAAAACAAAACAATTTTTAAAAAGCTTTTGCAGTACAGTATGTTTATGGTCAGAATTAAATATTTCTGAATCTTTAACTAGCCCCTTGCACAGCTTCTTACAAACTGTTGTGGGAGTTGGGTATGTTCAATTTGGAGAAGAGGAGACTGAGAGGAGATATGGCAGGTAAAGGTAAAGGGACCCCTGACCATTAGGTCCAGTCGTGACTGACTCTGGGGTTGCTGCGCTCATCTCACTTTACTGGCCAAGGGAGCTGGCGTACAGCTTCTGGGTCATGTGGCCAGCAGGACTAAGCCGCTTCTGGCGAACCAGAGCAGCGCATGGAAACACCATTTACCTTCCCGCCGGAGCGGTACCTATTTATCTACTTGCACTTTGACGTGCTTTCGAACTGCTGGGTTGGCAGGAGCAGGGACCGAGCAACGGGAGCTCACCCCGTCATTGCGGGGCTTCGAACCGCCGACCTTCTGATCGGGAAGCCCAAGAGGCTCAGTGGTTTAACCCACAGCACCACCCGCATCCCTGGAGATATGGTAGCCATAATCAAATATCTGAAGAGCTTTCCCATATTGGATGGAGCAAGCTTGTTTTCTGCTGCTCCAGAGGGCGGGAGCCGAACCAATGGCTTCAAATGACAAGAAAAGAGAATATTACTAATCACTAGGAAGAACTTTCTGTCAGCAAGAGTCGCTCAGCAGTGGAACGGACCACCTGGGAAAGTGGGGGATTTTTCCTTCATTGGAGCATTTTAAGCAGATGTTGGCTATCAGTTTGTTAGGAATTCTTTAGCTGCGATTCTTGAATGGCAAGGGGTTGAAGCAGATGGCCTGGGGGAGGTCCTTATAGGACCCTGAAATAGGCATGTAGAATAAGTAAAGTTACCTAAGTCATAGAATCCAAGTCTTGAAAGGGGATTGGGAGATTGAACCTTGTCTTCTTCGCATAAGGGGTCTCTGGGTTTTATCCTTCTTTTGTAGGGTTGTCAGTCTGCATAGAAGAAACACTGGGTGGGTATCCTTTCTCTTTGACAGCATG
Source organism: Podarcis muralis (assembly GCF_964188315.1). Classification (NCBI taxonomy): domain Eukaryota; kingdom Metazoa; phylum Chordata; class Lepidosauria; order Squamata; family Lacertidae; genus Podarcis; species Podarcis muralis. The sequence goes on along the minus strand of NC_135673.1, from coordinate 1,008,966 downwards.
GAATCAACACATCATTTTCCTGCCAGCCCAGCAGTCCAGATACAGACATGCCCTGAGTCAATTGACAGATTTGTACGCTTAATATACTATTTGCTTATTATTAATTTTGTAAGATTTATACACTGCTTGTTGTTGTTGTTTTAAAGAAGCCCAAAACAGAACCTCAAAGCAGTTTTAAAAATAATTATAAAACAATACAATTATCAATAAGAAGAATTAACAAGAGTAATTCAAGACTTTGGAAAAGTGAAAATAACAATAGACTCAAACAGATGGGAACTTGCAGCAACTTGGGTAGGCTTGTCCAAACAGGAATGTTTTTAGCAGGTGCCTAAAAATGTAGATGCGGGTGGCGCTGTGGGTTCAACCACAGAGCCTAGGGCTTGCCGATCAGAAGATCAGCGGTTCGAATCCCCACGACAGGGTGAGCTCCCTTTGCTCGGTTCCTGCTCCTGCCAACCTAGCAGTTCAAAAACACATCAAAGTGCAAGTAGATCAATAGGTACTGCTCTGGCGGGAAGGTAAACGCCATTTCCGTGCGCTGCTCTGGTTCGCCAGAAGCGGCTTAGTCCTGCTGGCCACATGACCCGGAAGCTGTACGCCGGCTCCCTCGGCCAGTAAAGCGAGATAAGCGCCGCAACCCCAGAGTCGGCCATGACTGGACCTAATGGTCAGGGGTCCCTTTACCTTTACCTTTTAAAAAAGTAGACTGGAAGGCGTCTGCCTGATATCAATAGGTAGGGAGTTCCAAAGTGTAGTTGCTGCCACACTAAAATACCAATTTCTTACAAGTGTGGAATGCATATTATGGCATGCCTGTAACAGTGCCAGTTCCGCCAATTGAAGGCGTTGAGTGGGCATATATGGGGCAAGGTGATCTCCCAAGTAAAAACATTTCTGTCCGTGATGTATGTATTTCAGTGCAATGCCACCTGTGTCCCTAGAACCCCACCTGCCCTCCCAATGTTTGGGACCGAGAGAACTTGGCACATGAGAATGAGGGCTCTGTACCCCTCTGAGGCCTCACTCTGCTCTGCCTGATTCCCCACGCAAGCCTTGCACCAGTTAAGTCACACGCAGCATGAGCGGTGCAATTCTCCAGGGTGTTATGACCAGCAGTTACAAGCAAAATGGTGACAGAAAGTCTTGGTGCCTATTAAATAGGATGTTAAACCGGCTGCTCCCTCCCACTGGAGCTGCTCACACAGCTCTCGAATCCCCTGCTGAGGAAGGGCAGCCATGGAATGTGCACAAGGATGGGAGCTTTGTGGGGGCAGGACCTGGGGGAGCACTGGGGAGCCTGGAAGTGAATGCGCCTAGGAGAAGATTAGAGAGCAAATCAGGAATGGGGAACCCATAGCGTCAGAGGCTGCAACTCCCCGCCCCCCCAGCCCTGGCCAGCCTGCAGCTGAAGGCCACCAACATCTAGAATTCACTAGGGAGAGAAGCAGCGCATTGCACGGCGTGCGTGTGAATTGTGCAACTGCAGGGAGAAATGTCTCAAGAGGAGGCTCTGCTGATAAAAGAGCTGTGAATGATGGGGTGAGCGGTCAGGGGAGGAGGGGGGGGATACAGCCCCCCCCCCCCGGGAGTCAAAACTTCACCTCCAGGATGTCACTGGTGGTTCTTAGCAGTGCCGCCTTTGTGATGGCAGGATGGTGCTGGTGCTGCAAGCAGGAATGGACGGGGGCAGAAAGACACCCCCCGGGGACCTTCCCTCTACCCCAACACCAGCAGCCCAGGAAATGAATTTGTCGCTAAGCAACCAATACGTAGCATCCATGTTCCTGGGTGACAGTTCAAGGTTCAAACAGTAGCACCATCTGGGGAAGCAGCTTCTCTTTTTCCTCCGTGAGGCTACAGACACAGGATGGGGTGGGGGGGGGTCGGTCGTCATGATTTTCCTTCTGCACAAAATGTAGAGCTGCACTTGACTGCCCTCAGCAACCCTTTTGGACTGGGGTGCCATTACTGCATCCCTGGGACACCCCACCCACCCACCCCCAAAATCCCTGTGTCCTGGCTTGGTGGCCCCAACAGCAGTTGATGCTTTTATCAAGATTTTGTGAACTTGCTTCTCCTGCAGGATTTTGTTTGGGAACTGCAGCTCCCCGTATTACAAGAATCGAAGATTCGAACACTCTGGCCCAGAGGTTTGTGTGTGTGTGTGTGTGTGTGTGTGTGTGTGTGTTTTACTGCTTTGTTGGCTGGGATGCAGGGTGCCTCTGAGCGCGTGCAGAGTGCTGCAGCCAGTTCCCACCAGAGCAGAGCCGAGATGTTTTTGCACCCCAGCCAGAAAGCCTACCCCGCCTGGCGGCTCCTCGCCTGCTACCCCGCTGAGAAGAACGCAGAAAAGGGAAAGTGTTGCTTCCGCTGCACCGCAGGCCATTATCAGCTGAATGCCAGATGTTCGGAGTTGGTGCCAATGTCGTGGCAAATAAATCTTGAGCCGGTTCAAGGCCTTGGCTGGGTGGGCAGGACTGCCTCTGCTCCTCAGCAGAGAGCCTGGAAGCTCCTGGACAAAGTGGCTACTTCCTTGGGCAGGCCGCTAAGTGGCCGGCTATTTTGGGCAAAGAGGGGCTTTGCAGGGAGGGGGGGCATCCTTGGGCGCTTTCTCCTCTTCCCAAGGACTCGGCTGGTGATGAAGATTCAGTGGGAAAGTCCCCTCTTCCCGCAGGGGTTGGGCTCTTCGGTTCAGGCCTACTGGGACTAAGGGGGGAAATATTAGGTGGGGGGGGGCTCAAGCCACCTGGAGAGTGGCTCCCAATGTTGTGAGGAGCTGCTTTGGACTGGTTGCTTGAGTGTTGGGAGAATGGCAGTCTGCCCATGCTCAAAGACTAGGCGCCATAGGTCCCAAATCTGAATGCCATGGTTCTGGGATTTGCTTATTTATTTTAATGCCTAAGCAGCAGTGGTACCTTGGTTTTAGAACAGCTTAGTTTATGAGCAACTTGGAAATAGAACGCTGCAAACCTGGAAGTAGGTGCTCCGGTTTGTGAACTTCGCCTTGGAAGCCGAACATGTTCAGCTTCCTGTTGAGTGTGTTCCTTTTGTAAATTGAGTCCCCCACTGCTATTCAGAGGCTTCCTGTTGAGTCTGTTGGCTGTTGAGTCCTGAGCACCCACACAACACAGAGGCGATCTTTGGAGCTTTTGTTTTGCTTTTCTGTGTTTTTGTTTGTGTGGCTTTTTCGGGTTTTTTTTACTGTGACTTGTTTTTGTGACTGTGTGGAACCCAGTTCAGCTACTGACTGATTGATTGTGTGACTGCAGAAATGAATAATAATAAAAAAAAACCCATCCAAACAATGACTATCATCGGAGCACGTAAGAAAAAAAAAGATTATTTTTTAACATCCACAATACAGTCTTTTTTATTTTATAGTACAGTACGTGGATTATTGCTTTCATTTTATGGATCAATGGTCTCGTTACATAGTAAAATTCATGTTCAATTGCTCTTTTAGGGGTTGTTTTTAAAAATCTGGAATGGATGAATCCATTTTGCATTACTTTCTGTGGGAAAGCACGCCTTGGTTTTAGAACGCTTTGGTTTTGGAACGGACTTCTGGAATGGATTAAGTATGGGAACCACTGTACTTGAGAGCCTGCTGGATGGCTTGTGAAGCCCTCATTCTCCAGGTGTCATTTGCATCTCCACACCTGCACATCACCTGGCTGGCTGGCTTGAACTCCTGGGGGTACACCTTCTGTGGCTTCCAGCAACTGGCAGTCAGAGGCTCCCCGCCTCCCCAGAGGGTGTAGGACATAAGAAGAGTCATAGAACGAAGCATGGAATGGCGGAGTTGGGAGGGAGGCTTAGGATTAGCTAGAGAGCAGCCTTTCTCCACCTGTGGGTCCCCAGATGTTGTTGAACTACAACTCCCATCACCCCTAGCTAGCAAGGCCAGAGCTCAGGGTTGATGGGAGTTGTAGTCCAACAACATCTGGGGACCCACAGGTGGAGAGCCGCTGATCTAGTCCATGGGTAGGCAAACTAAGGCCTTCTCAATCCGGCCTGCGGACAGTCCAGGAATCAGCGTGTTTTTACAGGAGCGGAATGTGTGCTTTTATTTAAAATGCATCTCTGGGTTATTTGTGGGGCATAGGAATTTGTTCTCCCCCCCAAAATATATATATATAGTCTGCCCCCCCACAAGGTCTGAGGGACAGTGGACTGGCCCCCTGCTGAAAAAGTTTGCTGACCCCCTATCTAGTCCAACCCCCTACAATGTAGGAATATGCAGCAGTCCCAAATGGGGACTGTGATCAGCACTGTGCTCTATCCAGTAAATCTGGATCAGGCCATCTAGTGCAGCATCCTGTCTTTGCAGCGGCCAGGTGCCCGTTACAGGAAGCCCACAAACAGGACCTGGGCATGAGGGCACCTCCACCCACCCGTAGTTCCCAGCAACATGACCCTTTCGGTTAGCAGCCATTGACAGCATTATCAGCCATGAATTTGCCCCCTGGGGAGAAAAATCCGTGGTTTAACGCTGTGCTGCAGGGAAAAGCATTTTCTCTTGACTGTTCGGACTCTTCAGCCTGCCTGAAAAGCTGCCCTTCTACCCGTAAGGAAGCTGCTTATGCAAAATGGGAGGGGACTGCATTCCGGCAGTGGGTGGGGCCATATAAAGTGGGTGGGGCCATATAAAAGTGGGTGGGGCCACCCTTAATTCTGTCTGCTCTCTTTGACCCTCCCTGAGTGGGATGTTAGAGGAGCGGCAGGTGTCTCTTGCCAGGGCTGTGAGCTGATGGGCTCAGTGGGAGAGCACCTGCTGTGCATGCAGAAGATCTCAGGGTCAATCCTCATCACCTCCAGGCGGATTTGGAGGAGGCTCACTCTCTGAATCCCTGGGGAGCCATTGAGGTCAGTCAGGGCAGAAAGCAATGAGAAAGCAGATGGACCAGTGGTCTGACTTGGTACACCAAGTGTCCCCCTCTTTTGAAACAGGGCCAAGGGCTGAAGGTTGCAACCTCTAGGGTTAAAAATATTTATTTATTTATCCATTGCTTTCAACAAGAAAATGCTCCAAAGCTATTTACAAATGCATAAAAAAATATAAAACAGCTTGACATTCAATAACACCAAATATATGGGCGGTGGGGACGGGGACGAAGATAACACAGCACAACAAAATTCCTGAAAGTTTTCATACAACAATTACTGTTAAAAGGGGAAGGAATCACACATACACAAAACAGACACTTACACAAAACCCCACGGAACAGACAATAAATCTCCCCCCACCCCAGTAAGACACCAGTTAACGACCCAAAGCCTGAGCAACGAGGGATGCTTCCACCTGTCACCCAAAAGCAACGAAAGTGCGAATTGTGCTTCCAAGTACTGAACAGTAGTTAATGCACACAAAGCTCTACTGCTGAGCTGCAACCGGACCCTTAGAAGTGGGAGGAGAGCACGCTCTGCACATGCCCCAATGCACTGAGAATCCCTCAGCTGAGCTCAAAAGCAGATCAGCAGCCGCCACAAGGCTCCAGTGAGCATTGAGGAAAAACTGCCAGGATCTCCTCGTTTCTTCCTATCCTTGATATTCCGCAATGTCCCAGGAGAGAGATAAATATGGCCAGTCCCCATCCTCTCTTGGTTATCTGCAGCCTTTCTGTGCCTCTTCCCGCTGCCACGTTCCTGGAATGCGCTCGCTGCAGGTGTGGCCTATGAGAGCGGCTGCAAAATCCTTGCCTGCCAAGGCCTGGGTCCCTGACCGCAAGACCTCCCAGCGATAAGGCAGGAGCTGCGTGAAGCACTCCAGGTCTCACAAACTTGGGCCAGGAGGTCCCTCCACTACTTGGGCCCTGGGGCCGATTGGTGCTGGTGGTCCTCCTCTCAGGGGCCTGTGGGCTGCATAGCTGAGCTCAGCTGGGGCTCAACCTCTCCTGGCGCAACGCTGCCTGCAGCCAGATCAACGGCCTCTTGTGTTCCAAGCTTTTTATGCAGCAGTACTGCGAGTTGTGAACTTATCTCCAGTGGGGGAGAGATTTATTCACAAAGTGCATAGTTGGACTATGGAACTCACTCCCACTGGAGGCAGGGATGGCAACTAACCTCGATGGTTATAAAAGAGGACTGCACAAATTCACGGTGGAGGAGAGGACTATCGATGGAGACAGCCATTTCCCCCCAAATACCAGTTGCTGGAAACAGGAGGAGGAGAGAGGCCTCTTGTGGTTGAATTCTGCTCAAGGGTTTCCCACTGGGGCGTCTATTTGGCCATTGTGAAAACAGGATGCATGACTAGATGGACATGGGTCTGATCCAGCAGAGCTCCTTTTATGTTCTTCTTTCTAGGAGTGGGAAATCTGGTTCCTCCAGATAGTTCTGGACTCTCAACTTTCACCAGAGCTGACCATTGGTCATGGCGGCTGCTGGGAGCTGGGGGAGTCCAAGGACACATGGAGGGACAGAGGTTCCCCACCCAAAGATGGGCACAAAACTTCATAGGAGGTTGGTTATCTGTAGTATCCATATGGTGAGATGTAACCTCTCCAACTGATTATGTGACCCTATCCTCTTTGCTGCTGCAAGTGATGCAGTTTTCCAACATGAATAACTCCAGCGTGGTGTTACATCTCACAATAGCAGCCTTCAGCAACCAGGTGTCCTCCAGCTGTTTGGGACTACAATTCCCATCAGTCCCAGCAGCGCAGTTTGAAAGCCCTGGAGCTTGTGATGCGGCTTAAGTGCCAAGTGCCTGAGCCTGGGAAGGGCCAGGATTTCTGCTCTGCATCTAGGTCAGGAATGAGAAACCTGAGGTCCCTCAGGGAGCTCCAGCCAGCAGGACCAATACCATGAGGTATAAAGTTTCGGGCTGAATTCTCTCCACTTACGGGCCAAAGGGTAGCAGGCAGCCTAGCAGCTTGGGCAGCTGCTGTCAGTCAAGGGTTTCAAAATATAGGGTTTAAGAAGGATGCTGCAAGCAGGAAGGTGTGCAGAGGAGGGCAGCTGAGATGATCAAGGTCCTGGAAACCAAGCCTGATGAGGAACGGTTGAGGGAGCTGGGCATGTTTAGCCCAGAGGAGACCGAGAAGTGACATGATAATAATCTTCCGCTATCTGAAAGGCTATCCCATGGAAGATGGAGCAAACTTGTTCTCTGCTGTTGCAGTGCTGGATCTACGGCTGCCGTGCATCTGGAATTTTCCAGACATAGCTGGTAATCGGCCATTGGCAACAGTGTTGGGACTGGCTAAGGCTATGATGGTAAGAGCTGTTCAGCAGTGGAATGGCCTCCCTTGGGATTTTAAGGCAGAGGTTGGAAGGTGTTCCCAGTATTAGGTCTGACACTGTATATGATGTTTTAACGTGTTTTGATGTTTTATCGTGTTTTTAATATTCTGTTGGGAGCTGCCCGGAGTGCTTAGGGAAACCCAGCCAGATGGGTGGGGTATTAATTATTATTATTATTATTATTATTATTATTATTATTATTATTATTAGTTGCTAGAGAGTGGGAGCGCATGTGTTCCCTAAGCCTCCTCCCCTCTCCCTGGGAGTCCTCTGGGCAGCTGCTGTCCCTGGTCTCTGAGCTGTCCCCCCTCTGCCCCAAAGAGAGATGCCTCCTCACACTGCCCCACAGGGGCTGGGGAAGCACCCCCTGGCCAGCCAAAGGTACACCATTCACCTGGGGAGCTTGTAGCCAGGGCTGCTGCAACAAACAGCTGTGCAAGCCTTGGGGAGGCAAGAGGGCATCAGAGAAGGGAGGGAAGGAAGGGAAGAGGGACAGAGGCCAGGGTTGCCCACCGCACCCCTGAGCATCCTTCAAGGCACCCCAGGGGGCCACAACACACTGGTTGAAAACCACTGGCATAGAGCCGTGTATGTGTATATTCTGGGATGTAAAACGCTTTGGCTCCTACGTGGCGTTGGTGCTGTCCCTGTGGAATCTGGTCCTCAAACAGCTTTCACAAGTGCTTCCACAGCTACCAGCTCCCCCCCCCCAAAAAAAAACATTAGGAGGGAGGGAAGCTGCAGTCTGAAGGGCGTGGGGTCTCAAACCCATCACAGGGCTTATGGGTCAACCTAAGAACATCAGGAGAGCCTGCTGGATGAAGCCCATCGGGTCCAGCCTCCTGTTCTCACAGGGCCTGACCAGATGCCCATTATGGGAATTCCACACATGAGAGCTCTCCTCCCTCCTGCTGTTTTCAGCAACTGGTATTCAGAAGCATTGCTTCCTCTGACAGCTGATGGGCATTGTCATTTAAACAATGTGTGTGCATCGTGCCTTGTGATCTATTATGTGGGGCAGGGCTTACCTGCCCCCACCAACCTTTTATTCAAGTTGGCACCCCCTGGTGGAGAACTTGCTTTTGGATCTTGATCTGTGCACACACGACTGGTGTCAGGAGCCACTTCAGGAAAGTTGGTCCTGTGGGGCTTCTCCGTCCCTCATCTTGTCTCCCTCTCCTCCCACGGCCAATGCTGAGGCCCTTAAGCTGGTGAAGAACAATGGCTGGTGGCGCTGTGTGTAACTGCAGCCTGCACTTGTCAACGTGGCGTGAGGCACTAGCTGGAAATAGGGCCTGAATGTGAACAAATATGGCCGGGCTGTGTGAGGGTTGTGGGGGCAGGCTAGTGGGCAAACAGCCCCCTCCACACACACACACACACCCCAGGCTGCCTTTCCCTCTGTGAAGGTCAGAGCATGAGCCAGTGACAGAAACGCCTGACAAAATGCCTGGCCCGAGTCCTTGGGCCCGATAATGGATGTTCCAGGCAATGTTGACATTTGGTGATCCACCAAAGATCAGGTTAATGAGGCTGACGCTGGTGACAGTGTGATTTGTTCGCTGCCATCCTCCCCGGCCGAATCACAGGCCATGCGGCCTTCGGCAGTAAACCATCATGCCAGGGCCCTCCGCACAACAAGCTGCTGTCACTGGCCAGATGAGCAAGCGAGGGAAATGTGGCAATTAAGAGAAGTTGGTGCCTCCTCCACTTCTGTGGGTCCAAAGATCAGGGAGGGGCAGCTCACGGAGCGAGCACAGATCCCCAAAAGACCGTCAGATTAGTTAAAGATAGCCCCCACCCCACCCCCCGTTACTCACATCCAGACACATGTACACTCCCACCCCACCCAAGGCACAGTGAATATACCCTTGTCCTGGCTGGGCTCAATGAGGCAAAGTAACAAGAAAAACACAGGTTGTCCGTCTTCCTCCGATCCCGACTTCCTCCAAAGGTACCCACCTGAATTCCAATGCAGGGAGCGGATCTGGGAGAAACCCACAGTCAATCTGAGTTACTTGAGGACTTGAGGACAAAGGAGCTGCATCCGAAGGCTTGCTATGTTTTTAAAGCAGCTACAGCACTGTGACACAATGACTTTAAAAGGCGAGGCGAACTATTGATGGCTACTTCCTGCGATGGCTCTGGTCTGGCTCCACAGTTAGAGGCAGTGAACGCTCTTGAATCTCAGTTTCTGGAAACCACAGGAGGGGAAAGTCTGTTCTTGAATCATGCTTGTGGATTTCCAGCAGACATCACGGAGGGTGGGGCCAGCACAGAGCTCTACAGCGTGTCAGCTGCAAGCAGAAAAGCGGAATATTAATAATTCCTGAAAAAAGCAGGGGGAGGGCTTGGGTTCTGCAAAATGCCTGAGGCAAACTAGACTGCTACCTGTTGGCTCCAACCTGTCTCAAGAGACGAGGAAGTGCATCTCTGTGGGTGAAATCAAACTGGTGGAATCTAAGCGCCCCCTGGAGGCCGGTGACTTGTACTGCTGCTTCCCAGGTGTCTCTGCTGGGGTAGCAAAGCCTGGGCAGTGTGTCTGGAGGTCCTGGCCCGCCCTGGCTGCTCTAGCTGCCTCTCAACCTGACTGACGTGGTCTAAAGGAAAGCAGAGCAAGACGCTTGGCACCAGCTTAAGTTTAAGGGTTGCCTGAATGAGGCACACAAAGCGCCATCAAACCGTCACGGGGTTTGCTCCTTCAAGTCTTTTCTTCTCCCAATGATGTCTTGCAAGGCAGTGGGTTTTCTCCTCCCAAAGCCTTTCTCACCTAATAAAGGTGCTGCTGCACAGGTGAGTTTTGGAGAGGGCTTTGAAGGTGGTGGGATTCCTAGCTATCTCACTCAGCTTTCCCGAATTTGTAGCTCAGGTGCTTTGGGCTAAAACTCCCACCAGCCCCAGTTGATGGGACTTGTAGCCCAAGACAACCGAGAAGGCGGGACACAGGAAAGGAACCATTCTCAAGGGGGGAAACCTCAGATGTCCTCAAAGTCACTGCAGCTGGTAGAAGCATGCTTATTGCAAGCAAAACCACAACATTCCTCTACACGTAAGCACACGGGTCAAGGAAGGACCCCCTGGAAATACAGAAGCCACATGGCTCCTTGCCTACCGGGGGGCGGGGGCGGGGGGAGCAGCCTCCTTTTCACCCACATTGCGTAAGCAGAACATGGTCTCTTGGGTCCAGCTGCTGTCCAAACACATAGAGAGCAGCTGGGTGAAAGGCAAACTTTGCTTAAAGCCACTGGCCCCAATTCCAGTTTTATGCCATCTAGATTCTACCTGCTTCAATTCAAAACTTTGCTCAGGTGGTCCAGGACACCAGCACCTTGGGTCTTCAAAGGGCACATTTTATACAGCAAGGGGGCTCCTGGGAAGGAGGGCAAGGGAGGAGGACAGACCAGGAGCCTCTGCTAACATGGTTGCCAAGTGTGCGCTACACTTGGGGTGCCTCCACCAAGTGCGGGGCCAGCCACACACACTGGAGAAAGGAGAGGCAGGCCTTGTATCTCCATGGCGATGGCTCTGATGGGGACCTTGTTGTCAGGGGAACAATTTCTGAAAGATCCGTCTGCTGGGGGCAGATCCGGCTTTGCTGAATTACCATTTCCTGGAGGAGTCAAGAACAGGTTTCTACATCCAAGAGCCGCTCTGGGACCTAAAGAGATCAAGCCAAAGAGTGTTAACACCTCTTGCGCACCCCCAAGTCCTCCCTCCTCTGCATAGCTTGGCTTTTGCTGGGGTGGGGGGCAGCAGAAAAGCCTGAAGCAGCAAATGTCAAGCCACCAGCAGCAGCCTCCTGTCACTACTGCAGCTGGATCAGACCCATGAAGACTCCTCAAGGATCTCTGGGGAGAACGGGCTGTGGCTTCACAGCACAACCACCCTCAACCTGGAGGCCAGGCTGCCGATTTGTAGCCTGGGATTGGCCTGAAGATTGCTGGCTGGTCTTCTGGGAGGGAGCATGTAAGGACCGCAGACTTGTAAGGGAATTATGGAATTATGGAATTTGCTCCTACGGGAGGCGGCAATGGCCATCAACTTGGGGAAGCTTTAAGGAGGAACAGAAAAATTCACGGAGGAGGAGGGGCCATCAATGGCTCCTTGCCAGAATGGCTCTGCTCTACCACCAGTTGGAGGCAGCGATGCCTCTGACTGCAAGTTGCTGGAAGCCACAGGAGGGGAGTGTGTTGCTCACCTTGAGTCAGAAGCCTCGCAGGCAGGGCAGGGAGAGGCCCCTGCTTAACTACCTTGCTTGCCGCAAGTCAGCACAGATGGTGCAATGGCAGCTTTCTATGTGCTGAGGCTAAACTTAATTCCAAAGAGCAGGGTGGAAAGACATTCTGCTGAGGAGGGAATGTGGGGCCTGGAGTGTTAGCAGAACAAAGGCACATTTAATTCCTGGGTCCCTACCACAGGCCCAGCTGGCAGCAAGCAGGGATTTTCATACTCTGGCTGCTTTGAAAGGAATAAAGGGAACCCAAACGCATTTATGTGGTCCATTAACTAGGCCAATCCAGAAGCGCCAAGCATCAGGGAAAGGCACGGAGGCAGCGCAGCCCACGGACACAGTGGGGGGGGGGGAGCAGCAGCTGCTCACTTTGGTGACGTGGCCACTGCCAACTCAGTGTGGCAGGCAGACGTACACAGAGAGGCGCACAATGGCTTTGTGAGTGTGCCGCCTGCTCCAGGCTGAATGGGCCCTGATGTGTGCACTCCAGGATGTGTAGAAATCTAAAAATACCAAGTCCCTCCTCACGGCTTGCCGCTCTACACAAGATATCTTTAACTGATCTCTCCTTTCCCTCTGCAGTGCTCTGGTCAAGGCTGTTTTTGCAGTCAGGTTTGTCTGCATATTGGATTTTTTGTAAAAGAGGGTGTTTGGCAGCTATTAAGGCAAGAGGGGCTAAAATAACCTGCTCCTTTCACACCTGCTGCTCATTCCTAACACCTCCCCATCAAAGCCTGGGCTGAGATCTGGATAACCAGGAGAAAGGGGAGCCAGCCCCGTCCAAAGGGACTGGGTGGAAGGCATGTTTCCCTTTCTCTGGCCTCCCCTTACCCTGCTGTGCTCCGCTGTGAGGGCACCATCAGGGCCAAAGGCAGCTTCCAGCTTGCCAGAGATGCGTCCTGCCGGCACTGGAGAGACCCCCTGCTCCAAGCACCCCCTCCCCTAACACATTGACTGCCAGGTAGAGGTGTGTGCGTGTGCGTGTGGAGGGCGCACCTGTGGGACACGGAAGCAAGCAAGCAAGCAAAAGAAAGGACACTCAAGAGTCAAGCAGTGCAGAACCATTTCACATTTATTAGTTCAAAGATCTAACACTTGCTAAACATGCGTTTAACACTTATTGGTCACATTTCCACAGGTAGTCAAGTCACAGAGTAGAACTTTGGAGCCGAGGCTGCTGGGCGAAAGCGAGGGGCGCCGGCCCCACGGCCAAAACTACACCCGGTCAGAACACTGTTGTTGTCAACACCTCCTGAGGCAGGAGGCACCACCGGGCGAGTGGCTTCCCAGCAGTGCAGATGCTCCAGCTCCAGGTATGTTGAAACATAACAGCTAAACATTCACTATTTGTTATGTTGCAGTGACACCCTGCTTCCCTGATTTATTACACGGGATTGTAGGGGAAACGCGCTGCGGGCTGTTTGGGCAAGGCATTGCTGCCCCTCCCTTCCTCCCTCCGGCTGGGAGAGTCCCAGGACGCCCATGGCGGGGGCATGGAGATGCAGGTCTAAAAGTCAGCAGGGTGGGCAGAAGGAGGTGGCAGGAGCCATGGGCGCGTGTAGGGTGGGAGGGGGGCCTGCAGCTTTGGGCTCAGGCTGGCAAGAGCACCCCCTCTCCACATGCTGCTACAGAGGGCAGGGTGGTCTTGCGTCTGGGGACACCGCACGGCCTCTTCTCTAACAACTCTCCTCAAGATTCCAGGTGTCCCTTCCCTTCATTCACCCCCCCCCCCCATGCATCCTGCTACCTCCTTCTGACGCAGCCCCAAGGGGGGAGGGAGGGAGGGGGCAAAGAATTCTCCTGCAGCAGCACTGAGGAATGGAGAATCTCTGGAGAAGTTGACAAAGCAGCATCTCCCCCCCCCCCCAAAAAAAAAAAACAACCCTGTTGCATCTCCACTCAGAAACACGTACAAAGGGGAAGCAGGGTTATTTTAGGTTTTTTCCAAAGTTGGGGGAGGGATTTCTTTTTGTTTCTTTTCCCCCCGCACAATCCCTTTGAGATGATAAACAGGATGTCCACACAAGAGGTAGTTTTGTTATGGAAACTGAGTCAATAATGTTATCAACAAACTAGTACAAAACATTTTCATACTTAAGAAAGAAAGAAAGAAAGAATGCATCTATCGCAAAGGCGGCTCAGTTGAGGTCAATGGGTGCCCCGAGCGGGGCGGGTTCAAGTCCAGACAGGGGCTCCTTCCCCAGGCGATGCCAGGGGGCCACAAGGCCCCAAGCAGGCCTGGGCAAAGAGAGCCCCCTCCTGCTGGGGCAGGGGCAGCAGGGGGGTTTCCCTGGGTCCAGTTTAAATACATATCCCTGAGCTTCTGCGTGCGGCGCAAAGGGCGCACAGAGAACCCAGAGAAACCCCTCAGGTTGCTGCCACAAGGTGGAGCATCGCTTTGGACGGGTATCACCTGAGATACAAAAATATCCGCGTCAGACTTCAGCTGCCACCCCCACCCTCTTCCGCTCCTGCCATGTCAAAGCCTGAGGAAGAGGGCAAGGCCACTGCCACCTTGGTCTCCCCAGACTCACAGCTGCAGAGCTGGCGGAGGCAAGGGGCGGTGGCAGCGCAGTGATGGGTGGGGGGTGGGAGGGGGCGTTGATGGGTCCCCCTCCACCCCACCCCTTTTTTTGGTTGTTTTCCTATTTAGAAATTTTTAAAAAAATTTAAAAGGTAAAAAGTAGTTCAAGTTTATAAACAGCAACAAAACAAAAACAAAATGAAAGGTTGGTTTGAAGGAGTGCCACTGAATGGCAAAAGGGGAATTCCAAGCCTCCCTGCTCAGCTGGGGGAAGAAGGGGGAGAGGAGGAGAACGGCAACTGGGCGGCCTTTGGGGGTCACAATGGGCCCAAGAAGCTTGTGCTGTGGCCCTGGTGGCTTTTCTTGGGGTGCTCAGGTACAGGAGGGGGGAGGGACTTGATAGTCTCTCTCTCTTTCAAAATGAGTGGCAATAGGCTGGAAACCTGCAGGAAGACCTGCGCCAGGAACTGGTACTTCCAGGAAGCCGGGGGAGAGACCTGCCATCACTGCCCTCCCTGACATTTGGCTTTTCCTGCTGCCAGCCTCCTCTGGAGTAAGGTTGTGGGAGCCAGCTGAATGCCATCTGCCCCTCACCTCCAAACTGCATTATGCCAGGCTTCTTGGAAGAGCAGTAAGAAACTTTATTGCCAGTAAACTTCCATTTCTGCTTTGTATTTGTGTACTTAATAAGCCTAGGTATTTTTGAGGGGGGGGGGGGTAATACTGAATTTATTCTGCATTTGCCAAATTGCTGGGGACTATTGTCATTTTGGGGTTTTTACTGACATGCTTTTTATTTCAGTATATCTGGTATACTGTGGGCCGCTTTGGCCTCAGTTCACTGCAGAAAAGCAGCAAACAAACTCAACCAATCAATCATGCTAAAGGAAAAAGCCCAGACAAACTGCAGCAGGGATCTCCCTGTGGCAGGTGGGCTGCTGGGCCCAGCAGGGGAGAAACCAGAAATAGCAAAGCTCTCCTCTCTCCCTCCTCTCCCACACAGCATTAAGCACGTTATTATACAGTTCCCCCTTTTGTTTTTGCAAAATGACCATTGAACAAAAGATAGCACAGAAAGAGAATTCCAACCTTTGCACAGTGTCCTTCAAACCAAATTCACAAATCCATCTACATGAGTGACCTACGGTCCCTACGTCTCTAAGCTACAGTTCCTATTTTCTTCACATAATACCTGAGTCCGCAAAGCATTACATTCACTTTACCCTGTTTCAAAACCAAACAAGCCGTCAGCGGGCTTGGTTGCGGGAGGCATTAACGACAGCCCAATGAGTTACCTTCTGGCTCACTGCATTAGCCTTTGGCTTGCGCCTGAGTACAGCCTGGCTCTCCCTGCTCCCAGAGATAAACAGAGGCTTTTGTGTGTCAACGGAGGGATGCTGTGAATGCGGAGGCAAAAGGGGGGGGGGGGCTTAAACAATGGCCAGCGGTCACACAGCCACCGCCCCCCTCCTCCTGCACAGGCTGCAATGCCTCTCTCCTTCCTGAGTCAAGTCACCTTTGAAACATGCAGGAGGGGAGGGGAGGGGGTGTGGGGACAGCAGAGAGGTCCTGGAAAATCCCACGGCCACAGATCTGTGAGGTTTCTATGAAATGCCGAGTGATGGGCTAAACTCCGCAGTCTTGTGCAATGTATAGAATCCCTGCTACGTAAAAGGAGCAAACCAGAAGGTAATGAATGGGTCAATCAGAGGTATTATGGACAGCTCTCCCCCCCCCCCCAAACAAAACAAAACACAAAACACAAAAATAACACCAATGTCCTGGCAGGCAGCACTTTCTAGTTTTGCGACACAGACAACATACAGGCAGACAGACAGAAGGGCAGATAGGGAACGCAGCACTTGCACGCCCCTCCCACCCCTTGAGGTATATCGTGTCAAAGCAGAAGGCTTTCCAAAGTGGCGGGGAGGGGGGGGGGTTACAAATGCTACTTGGACCAATGGGAAAAGCAAAAGGGCAGTGACACCGGTCTGTGACGCACAAAAGGCCACAGAGCGCTGGCCACAGCAGGGCCATTTACCCGTTTCACCTTGCTGGAATCAGCAAGAGCAGCGATGAGTGTGGGGAAGTCAAGCAAAGAGAGCCCTGTGGGTGACACCCCCCCCCCACAAAGCAAATGCCAGGGGTCCAAAGGAGCTCTAGGCGGGGCTGGCTGTGGGGAGGGGCCTGTGAGTTTCCCTGATGCTCAGGCTGCAGTCGCCTTTCCCACTTGCGCTTCCCAGGCCAACCTGTGTCAGGATCTCCCCTAGAAATATGCCAAGCCTCCAAATGTAAACAGGGTGCAGTGGGGTGCAGCAAAAAGCGAGGCTGGGGGGCGCTGGCCGTGGCAGCAACACTGGGGCTGCCTCTGCGTGTGCTTATGAGATGGGCTGAACAGGTGAGATGGGCTAATTCAGGTCAGTCCTTTCCAGCCTCTCTTTGTGTCTGCCGACTGCGGCCTTTAGCCAGTGTGTGGGGCTCCCACCCCCCGCCTGAAGGCCTTAGAAGAAGACACTCACAGAGAAGCCTCTCTTGCTGTGAGCGTCTGTTAAGCATGGAGCTAAGAAGGAGTGTGACATGGGTGGAGGAGGAGGAGGGGCCTCTGGGAACTGGAGAGCCCACTGAGTGTGAATAGGGGAGAGAGCCTCCCACCATGCAAAGACCAAGCACAACCTGGCGAGTCTTGCGAGGGCCCCTTTCCAAGGGCTAAGAATGAGAGTCTGAAGGGGTGTCCAGAGGGAACCCGGAAACTCACTTCCCCTTTGAAGGCCACAGAGCTGCCTCCCTGCTTGTCCCAGCTTTCTTTCACAGGTGGGGGGCAGGGCGAGGGAAAGTCTAGAGCAGACCCCTCAGAACTGTGAGGAAGGGGCTGCCATCTCACCCGCTGAGACTCAGCCATCATCCTTGCAACCTTGCGCTTTTGTGGTAAAGTGAGGGGTTAACGGCTGCTGGGTCTGGAGTGCCAAGAGGGACCTCAAGCAGGTGGGGTGTGTATTTGAGGTGCTCTGTGGGCAGCCAATTGAGAAGGGGGGGGGGAGTGGGGCAGCCACAGCACTTGGCACTTCTCTAGGGGAGAGCAGATTCCGGCCTCCAAGGAAGGGCCGACTGCCCCAACAGAACGGACACTTTGGGTGCAGGTCCCACAGAAAGAGAGGAGCCCAGCGCCTTCTCCTTGAGGTAGTCTTAAGTCATCGGCCTCCAGCCCTGGTTAAAAAAAAGAGGTCTAACCCTAAAAAACACTGTTAAAAAACATCTTCACATTCTGTAAACTGTGAGAGGACTCAATGGCTGCATTCGGACGGAATGCTGTGCACGGGGTTGAAGATCATACATTCAACTTTGTCGTGAAATAAATATCATAGGAAAATAGTAAAAAGAACAAGAAAAACAGAGGAAACAAAGCAACCAACCCCACAAAGATTCCTACCGCCACAGCAAGGCTACCCACTGCCCAGCTGCAGCCATTCCATCAATGGCCTGTGCCTCCTCCTCCTCCTCCCCCTCCTCTTACTCCTGAGGGAGGGGGGAAGAGGCGGCTGCTCACTCTTTGCTCACGCTGGCCTTGCAGGAGTGCAGAACAGCCTTAAAGAGGAGAGGCAGCTGCTCCAACGGGATGTTCACCATTTTCCCTGTCAAGACAAGAACACAATCTTGGTTAGCTGCCCCGTGTCGAAGGCGGCATGAAGGAGCCCTGCCAGGTCAGGCTCACGTGGCAACCAGAGTCCAGCAGGCTGCTCTCCCAGGGGCCAAGCAGGCGCCCCAAAGGCGAACCCACAACCCTCTCTCCCCCTGCTGGCATTCAGAAGCACTGCTGCCTCCAGGGTGGCTAGGCTCCACCTCTGCCCCCACGGGGAGAGGGCTCTTGCACGCCTGCTTCTGGGTTTCCCATGGTGGGCTTCTGGCTGGCCCCACAGCCTCCAGGATGAGGGGCTAGGTGAGCTATTAGTTTGTTTCAGCAACCTCCCTGCCTGCCCTGGAGCTGCCCACCAGCTGCCCTGGACTGCACTTCTGCAGGCGGGACGGAGGCTCCCACACGCTGGCAGTGCAGCCGGAGAGAGGCAGAGAGGCTTCTCCCTCCAAGCTTCAAGGGGCAGGGGAACCAGAACGACCCCTGAGAGAGTCTCACCTGCAATGTAGCGGATCTCCGGCAAGCACATCATCAGATCTGGGAACCGGTTCGGCTGGTGCGGGTACTTGAACTCCATGAAATCTTGGCAGACGTACCAACACCTCTTGTTCAGCTGCTCCAGCTGGGAGGTGTTTGTCAGGCCTCGGATATCTGAGCAGAAGAAACCACGCTTGTGACGAGTGGGGCAGGAACAAGCGCCCCGTCCTGTCCCCACTCCCCGCCCTCCCGCCAACTGCCACGATGCCAATAAAAGATGCAGGGGCTGAGAAGGAGACGAAGGGCCCCAGAAGCAAGTCCCCACAGGTCTTGTATTCTGAATCCACCAGAAAGGAAACCCGGGGCTCCACTCGCAAGCTGGAGGCAAAGAGGAGGAACCCAACTGGCAGCCACTTCGCTGGGCCCAGGCAGGCAGCCCTTCCCACAGTGTGGCTGCTGAAACTCCGCCTGTCCGCTAGGCTTTGTATGCGAGGCCGTGAAGTAAATCTGACTCTGTGGAAATCCCCCGTGGGCCAGGCTGCCCCGAACGTGGAAGAGTAAGGGCAAGTAGTAGTAGCAGCAGCAGCAGTAGGTGGGAGAGAGGAAAGGAAACCCCCTGCCTCCCCCCAGAGCCAAGAGCAGGTGTTCCCAACAGACCCCCCCCCTCACATTTATGGATGTGTCTTGCCAGCCCCACAATGTCTCCAGCTGGCAGGAGGAGAGCAAGGTTGATAATCCTGTTTTCTCCTGTCTGTGTGAACAGGGAAAGGAGTTGGCCCATAGTCCCACAGAAGGAGTGAGAAGTACAAGGCCATAAAAGGGTATTGGGAAATGATTTATAATTAATGGAAAAACATGTTTAAAATTACTCTAACCCCCCCAAAAGCAGAGTCCTTTCTGTTGGGATAATTCAGGCTGAAATTCCCAGGTGTCAGAAAAGGATATTTACGTATGCTACTGCTGCGGCCAATGTTTTGTTAGCCCAAAAATGGAAAATGACCAACCAACGGAGATTGGCAACTTCAGCTGACAGAATATGCACAACTTGTAGTCTTAACATGTAGAATAAGGGAACAGAAAGAGCTTATTCTTAAAGAAGACTGGACAACATTTACTGAATATATGGAAAATATACGGAAAATAACGGTGTGTAGCTGAAAATGCTGTCTGCATTAAGATAAATTCAACAGTGTAAATAAGTTTGGATGGATGTAAATAATGGAAAACTGATGGGTATATTTTCTGTTAAATATGCAGGGATCTCAGATATGGAATGAAACACTGAAAGCAAAGAAGGGAAGTCACTGAGATCTTAAGTATGTAAAATGTTTAGCTGAAATTGTATAACAGAAAATTTTATAAAAATCACATTAAAAAGAGAAAGAGAAGTTTGTGGTGGGGTTTTCCCAATTCCAGCTGCCAAGGGCCGGTCCCAGCTCCGCTCGAAGGGAACAGGAGCCGCTGTTCCTACAATGTCCATTCCAGTCCTTGCCAGAGACACCGGGCGCACAGGCTGAGCGAGGGAGAGGAGGTCACAATATTGTTTATGAATTGGGGGGGGGGGAATATGAATTTTACGCCTTGTTACGCGATCAAAGAAAACACGACAACGGCCCACAGATTATTATTTTCATTTACCAGTGAAAATACTGGTAAATACCCAGATGGTCTTTAACACCCACCAGATTGGCAGAAATGTCCAAAAGAAATGTTCTATTGTCTCTCTCTGCTTCTCCTCCCATTGAACCAATCGGCTAGTAAATATGTCTCAAAGGAGAATATGAATCAAGTTCAGATTAAGTCCATTAAGCCCACTGAGCTGGAAGGTTTTTAAACGTCAGAACGTGCAGCAAAAAGATTAACAAAAAACACCCTGAAGAATGTTTTTGAAGAAGTGTGCATGCACACGAAAGCTCATGCCAGTAACAAACTTAGCTGGTCTCTAACGCGCTACTGGAAGGAATTTTTTAATTTTGTTTCGACTATGGCAGCCCAACACGGCTACCCACCTGTAACTAAAAGAGGCCGTAATTAATTTCCCTCTCCTGTTCACAAATTGCAATCTGCAGCGCTTGTCCTCGGAGAACGGAAGTTGACTTCCTTTTTTCACCTTCCGTTTCCCCCCCAATTTTTTATTAATCCTAATTTAATGTCCTCAAGTTTGGGATATAGTTTTACCTCGTTTGAAGATCTGCTTCCTTTTGGCAGCAGCCAGTGACTTTGGCTGGTAGGTGCGATTTTGCAATAATGAATTGAAAAAGATACGTTCCCCGAAACAGGTGAGATGGGGGATAGTAACAACGGAGGTCCCCCCCCCCCAAAAAAAGGGTTTATTGTACTACTACACGCCTCCGCTGCAGCTAGAACGTAGTGTGCGCACGCTCAGAGGATGACCTCCAAACCATCCTAAATATCTTTGCAGAAGCTTACGAAAAGCTTCTATCACTCAACATCCAAAAAACCAAAGTGCTGCACCAACAAGTACAAAATAACCCCTCTGCAGTGCCACAAATCCAACTCAGTGGTGTAACATTGGAAAATGTCAATCACTTCTCCTACCTAGGCAGTTATCTTTCCACAAGGACCAACATTGATGCCAAAATCCAGCACCGCCTGAGCTCTGCGAGTGCGGCTTTCTTCCGATTGAAGTACAGAGTGTTTGAGGACCGGGACATTCGCAGGGAAACCAAAATGCTTGTTTACAAAGCTATTGTACTACCAACCTTACCAAATGCTTGTGAAATATAGACCCCCTATAAACACCATCTCTAACTCCTTGAAAGATTCCATAAACAGTGTCTCCAAAAATTTTTACACATCACTTGGGAAGACAGGCGAACTAATATCACTGGAAGAAGCAAATATCACCACTGTTGAAGCAATGATTCTTCAACATCAACTTTGTTGGACTGGACATGTTGTGCGGATGCCTGATGATCGTCTTCCAAAGCAACTACTCTATTCTGAACTTAAAAATGGAAAGCGTAATGCTGGTGGTCAACAAAAGAGGTTTAAAGACTCTCTCAAGGCAAATCTTTAAAAATGTAGTATAAACACTGACAATTAGTAAACACTGGCCTGTGAGCACTCCAGTTGGAGAACAGCCTTGACCAAAGGTGTCATGGGCTTTGAAGACACTCGAACTCAGGACGCAAGGGAGAAAAGTGTTAAGAGGAAGGCATGCCTGGCAAACCCTCACCGGGATCAACTCCCGCCCGGAAACTAATGTCCCCACTGTGGAAGGACGTGTGGATCAGGAACTGGCCTCCACAGTCACTTACGAACTCATTGTTAAAACCGTGTTTATGGAATACAATCTTACTCGGCTACAAGTGATCACCAAAGAAGAAGAAGAAGAAGAAGAAGAAGAAGAAGAAGAAGAAGAAGAAGAAGGGAAGATTGGCACAAATCTAGTACCCACTAAGGAAGAATGGCAGTGTAAAATGTTTCAACCTGTTGATGAACAGGGTAAGAGAAAACGAAGACAAGGAATCTAAGAAGGAATGTATAATGTTCATGTACTATTTCAAGAACCGGCACAGACAAACAACGTAGCTTAGCAAGCTTTGTGTATATCCAGCCAAGTTGAAATTGATAAAAGAGTATTGATTCGATAACAAATGGGATGGTCGGAAAGAGAACAGGGAAAGTGTGGAAGGGAAGTTGTAGGGATGCGGGAGATGCTGTGGTCTAAACCAGGCATAGGCAAACTCGGCCTTCCAGATGTTTTGGGACTCCAACTCCCATCACCCCTAACTAGCTGGACCAGTGGTCAGGGATAGTGGGAATTGTAGTCTCCAAACATCTGGAGGGCCGAGTTTGCCCATGCCTGGTCTAAACCACAGAGCCTAGGGCTTGCCGATCAGAAGGTTGGTGGTTCGAATCCCCGCAAGGGGTGAGCTCCCGTTGCTTGGTCCCTGCTCCTGCCAACCTAGCAGAAAGCTTGTCAAAGTGCAAGTGGATGAATAGGTACTGCTCCGGCGGGAAGGTAAACGGCATTTCCGTGTGCTGCTCTGGTTCGCCAGAAGCGGCTTAGTCATGCTGGCCACATGACCCAGAAGCTGTATGCCGGCTCCCTCGGCCAATAAAGTGAGATGAGCACCACAACCCCAGAGTTGTCCTTGACTGGACCTAACAGTCAGGGGTCCCTTTACCTTTCGGAAAGGGATTCGAACTCGGATTCCCCAGGCCCAAGTGAGGTCCCGAATCCACTCTCAGCTGAGGGCTGAGCACAGAAGTGGCCCCCTCCACTCTCACACGCACACCTGCCCTTCTATAAGGTTCAGGAGGGAGACGGTCCATGTGGGTCTGTTGTTCCGCCTGGGACCCCAAAATATGGGATGAAGCAGATCCCTTCTTCACAGGCAAAGTGGACTAATGGGAGGCCATGCTTCAAATCATACACACACTTACCCACAGGTAAGCCCCACTGCACTCTACAGGGCTTACCTGGTAGGAACTGGGGCAGAGGGAGGGAAGGGAGTTTTCTGTGAACCGCCCTTAGACCACTGGGTGTAAGGCGGTATATAAATTCAGTTGATAATAATACAGTGGTAAAGGTAAAGGTAAAGGTAAAGGTACCCCTGCCCGTACGGGCCAGTCTTGACAGACTCTAGGGTTGTGCGCCCATCTCACTCAAGAGGCCGGGGGCCAGCGCTGTCCGGAGACACTTCCGGGTCACGTGGCCAGCGTGACATCGCTGCTCTGGCGAGCCAGAGCCGCACACGGAAACGCCGTTTACCTTCCCGCCAGTAAGCGGTCCCTATTTATCTAATTGCACCCGGAGGTGCTTTCGAACTGCTAGGTTGGCAGGCGCTGGGACCGAACAACGGGAGCGCACCCCGCCGCGGGGATTCGAGCCGCCAACCTTTCGATCGGCAAGCCCTAGGCGCTGAGGCTTTTACCCACAGCGCCACCCGCGTCCCATAATACAGTGGTACCTCAGGTTAAATACTAAATTCATTCCGGAGGTCTATTCTTAACCTGAAACTGTTCTTAACCTGAAGCACCACTTTAGCTAATGGGGCCTCCTGCTGCCGCCACGCCGCCGGAGGACAATTTCTGTTCTCATCCTGAAGCAAAGTTCTTAACCT
Source organism: Podarcis muralis (assembly GCF_964188315.1). Taxonomy (NCBI): domain Eukaryota; kingdom Metazoa; phylum Chordata; class Lepidosauria; order Squamata; family Lacertidae; genus Podarcis; species Podarcis muralis. The sequence goes on along the minus strand of NC_135673.1, from coordinate 985,765 downwards.
GAACGTCTGTAACCTGAAGCGTATGTAACCTGAAGTACCACAATCATAATCATAATAATATAACGCACTATTCCTGTTTTTTGAAAATGCAAATAAAAAAAGAGAGAGGGCGTCTCCTGCGGAGGCTCACCTTGGTTGAGGAAATTGATGGCTTTCATGCAGGCGTATTCCTCCTTGCCGACCTTGAGCTGGCCAAACTTGCGGTACAGGTAGATAAGCCGTTCCATCACCTCCATCCCTTCTTCGCTGAACCTGTAGAGGGGAGGCGGGCAGGGAGGGAGGGAGTTTGGCATCAGGCAAGCCCTCCAGGAACTATCCTAGATCCCCGAGACCTCCAGGTATAGGATGGTATTAAATTCAACAAATAAATCATCATCATCATCATCAGGGTTATGAAAGCGCCCTAAAGACGTTAAAGCAAAGATTATGGGATCATGCACATAGTGACTTGCGATCTCAATCACACGTATAAAACATGTTTTGCTGCACAGTGCAAAATATGAGCAAACCAGGGCTGAACTGATATTCCCCTTGCTGGTAGCTTTTCCCAGGAAAATCAGGAGCTCTCTATGCCAGGTTCCTCTTGGAAGACCGGACAAACGCTAGAACATCAGCAGTGGCGAAGTTCTTATCGGTGGTTGCGAGAACCAAGGATCCCTATTCTTTTGAACAAAACGCTCGTTTAACCTGGAGGCAGGCTGTCTGAATTGTGCATCGCTTTGTAACAATTTGTTGGGTCTCGGAACGTAATCAAGATTGATTTGAATAATAATAATATAATAATAATTTATTATTTATACTCCGCCCATCTGGCTTGGTTTCCCCAGCCACTCTGGGTGGCTTCCAACAAAACACTAAAATACAATAACTTATTAAACGTTAAAAGCTTCCCTAAACAGGGCTGCCTTCAAATGTCTTCTAAAAGTTTGGCAGTTATTTTTCTCTTGGACATCTGATGAGAGTGCAGTGAGGGAACTACCAGAAAGCCCTCAGAGCTGGACCTTAGTGTTCGGCTGAACGATGGGGGTGGAGATACTCCTTCAGGTATACTGGGCCGAGGCCGTTTAGGGCTTTAAAGGTCAGCACCAACCCTTTGAATTGTGCTCGGAAACATACTGGGAGCCAGTGTAGGTCTTTCAACACCAGCGCTATGTGGTCTCGGCGGCCACTCCCAGTCACCAATCTGGCTGCCGCATTCTGGATTAGTTGTAGTTTCCGGGTCACCTTCAAAGGTAGCCCCACATAGAGCGCATTGCAGTAGTCCAAGCGGGAGATAACTAGAGCATGCACCACTCTGGGCAGGTAGGGTCTCAGCCTGCATACCAGATGGAGCTGATAAACAGTTGCCCTGAACACGGAATTGACCTGCGCCTTCATGGACACCTATGAGTCCAGAATGACTGCCAGGCTGCACACCTGGTCCTTCAGGGGCACAGTGACCCCATTCAGGACCAGGGAGTCCTCCACACCTGCCCGCCTCCGGTCCCCCCAAAACAGTACTTCTGTCTTGCCAGGATTCAACCCCTATCTGTTAGCCGTTGAGCTGCAAAGGTGGCCCCTGCGAGGAACTATCCCCATCGAGAAATTCCACCAGCTCGGCTCCGAGGTCCCCAGGTCTGGGCGGGGAGAGACGCTTAACCCAGCTCGGATTCACGCTCTTTGGGTGAAGCTGGGAACTGACTGGCAAGGAGGCTGGGGAGGAAGCAGCAGCAGGAGAGAGGGGCACGGGGTCCTAAGGAAGCCCGCTTGCCCGCAAGGCGTGGGAACAAGAGCCCCCCTGCTGCCTTTGCACGGACACGACAGCGTGCGTATAGAAAGCGGGGAGCATCGCAGCTGCACAGGCAAGAGGGCCCCCGGTTTTGATCCTCTTTAGCCTCGCCCTAGACTGGACACGGAACAACCAACTGATTCAAAATTGGGAAAGGAGTAGCCCCAAACCAAACTTGAACCATTTTTTTTTACAATTTAGGCAGAATATTTGGACTAATGGACACGTATTTGTATAATCTGGAACATTTAATGTGATTTCCCAGTAGTGAGAGCTGGACCATCAAGAAGGCTGATCACTGAAGAACGGATGCTTTTGAATTCTGGTGCTGGAGGAGACTCTTCAGAGTCCCATGGACTGCAAGATGATCAAACCTCTCCATTCAGAAGGAAATCAGCCCTGAGTGCTCACTGGAAGGACAGATCCTGAAGCTGAGGCTGCAATACTTTGGCCACCTCATGAGAAGAGAAAAGACTCCCTGGAAAAGGCCCTGATGTTGGGAAAGATGGAGGGCACATGGAGAAGGGGACGACGGAGGACGAGATGGTGGAACAGTGTTCTTGAAGCTACAAACATGAGTTTGACCAAACTGCGGGAGGCAGTGGAAGACAGGAGGGCCTGGCGTGCTCTGGTCCAGGGGGTCACGAAGAGTCGGACACGACTCATCAACAACAACAACAACGTGATTTGATTGGATGGTTAAAATGGGAAACTTAATAAAAATGATGTTTAAAAAATGAAAAAATTGGAAAAGGAGTACAACCAGGCTGTACATTTGTCTACCTGCTTATTTAAATTATATACAGAATTCATCACGCAAAGGCTGGACTGGATGAAGCCCAAGCCGGAAGAAATATCAACAACCTCAGATGCGCAGATGACACAACTTTGATGGCAGAAAGCGAGGAGGGATTAAAGGACCCTTTAATGAGGGTGAAAGAGGAGAGTGCAAAATATGGTCTGAAGCTCAACATCAAAAAACCCAAGATCATGGCCACTGGGCCCATCACCTCCTGGCAAATAGAAGGGGAAGAAATGTGGGCAGTGAGAGTTTTTACTTTCTTGGGCTCCATGATCACTGCAGATGGTGACAGCAGTCACAGAATTAAAAGACGCCTGCTTCTTGGGAGAAAAGCAATGACAGGCCTAGACAGCATCTTAAAAAGCAGAGACATCACCTTGCCAACAAAGGTCCGTATAGTTCAAGCCATGGTTTTCCCAGTAGTGATGAATGGAAGTGAGAGCTGGACCATAAAGAAGGCCGATCGCCTGGACTATATGGAACTGGCAGAAATGACCGGCAGAATCCGAGACCAGGGAGAAAAGTCGGTGGAAGAAGATTGGAAGAAATTTAAAGACTATCTACAGAAATATTGTAAAATTAATGAACGTTAGAATGATGTTGGATAAAAAGTTATGTGGTTTTTAGCTATAACGCTATAAGGAATATGAAAAAATGGATTATTAACAGGTAAAAACTTAATGTTACAATATTTTAAGATTAAAGACTAGGATAAACAAAGAGGGAAAGGATTTGCTGAACTAACAAATTGAACTGGAATACAAAAAGGGAGGTGTGAGGAGGTCCGGGAAACAAGCAAATGAAAGATAAGTGATGGAAAGATGGAATTGTTTTTAACTATTTTTATTTTGTATTTTTCTTTTTTCATTTTGTAATATTTTGAAAATTTTAATAAATATCTTTTAAAAAATAAAAAATAAAGAAGGCCGATCACCAAAGATTCTTACATTGGTGAAGAAGATTTAGAGACTTTGCCATTTGCAATTTCTGCCTATAAATAGCGTTTAGCGCCATTGTTATTGGCCATCACGTTGCGTTATTTTGTTCGCGGGGGGCTGTTTACGGATTACTGGCGAGACTTTCCCGAGTGGCGTCCTGATGCAACGCCGGACCCGAAACGAGACGGGGCAGGTCTCAATGCTGAGATTGACTTTAGTTCGTTTTTATAATTTTTTTCTTTTAAAAAAAATAATTTCTATTGAATGGTTTTCTGTTACCAAAAACAAGACAACCATACCACCACTAAATATAATTTAAGAAATAAAAATGACATACATCTATATTGAGCTGGTTACTTTTTATCTACCATCTTATTTCCTCCCAAACCTTCCATACGAAAACACACATATGTGTACACACACACACACACACACACACACACAAAATGATAATAACCCCCCTTTTATCTTACAAAACCCTTTCTTCAACTTTGACTTCCCGTCAAGTCCCTTTGCGTATATTTTATCTCACAACCGTATGTACACCAAACAATAAACCTTTCTATATCAATTTTCCAACCCGTTCTGAAAACATAATAAATCCTTAATTGTTGTCCACCTTTAGTTCCTTTATCACTCGAATGCCAGCACCGAGTTAAAACTATTCTTGTATTTTTGAACCTATAAATTTCTACAACTCCGTTCAATATCATTTCTGTTATTTCCCCCCCCCCAAACTTTTACAAATCCCACCCATTGTTTGAACAAGACGGCCTGTCTCTTTAAAAAAAAAAATTTCACCCTATATTATATAAACCTGTGATTGGAAACATCCAGTATTAGTCTTTGACATCAGCAGTAACATCTAGACCATGGGAGCATTTCAGCCCCGTTCTTGAGTGTTTAAAATCTAAAATGGCTTTATCTTGTATTCCTTTCTTTGAATTTGTGCCATTTCGGTTTTTAAACCTTTTTTAAAAAAGCAGCACTAGAATTAACCTTTATTACTGTACTTTGCTTTCTTCAAGCTGGGATTTGTTTAAAAAATGCCATTTAGCTTTTTTGTAAATTCAGTATCGGAAACGGTACTTTTTGAGTCCTCAACCCTTTATTACTGTGTTTTGCTTTACCTGGGGGGTCGAGCCAGGATTATAACACTTCAGAATTTTGGGCAGCTATCCCTGAAGCCTTCGGAGCGCAGCTGGAGTTGCTTTCGCTGAAGCCAAGGAGAGTCTTGCTCTCCTGGCTTCAGCAAAAGGAACCCAAAGCCTTCGGAGCTTCTTATAGAGTGAAAAATACGGTAGCCCTATTTAAGAGAGCCAAGCAGTAGTAATAAGAAATTGAGGGGTCAGCTATAAAAATTCTAGTATAGCCTTTACAAAAAGGTTTTAGGAAAAACTTACAGAGGAATACGAGATAAGCTCTTTAAGTTTCAAAGAAACTCAACAACAGGGCTGAAAAGCTCCTGACTGCTGATGCTAAAGACTGGTACAGGGAGTTTCCAATCACAGGTTTTTATACTGTAAGGCAAAAGAATTTTTAAAGGGACAGACCATCTAGTTCAAACAAAGGGTGGGATTGCTAAGATTTGTAAAGAATAACCAAAATAATATTAAATAGAGTCGTAAGAAATTATTACAAGAAGGAACCAAAGTCGATATAAGAATTGAGACCTGATGGAATTAAGGAACCAAATCTGAAAATCCAATACGTTTCTTTCCATAGCAATTTCTTTCTCAAAATATCTGCATTTATCTCAGGAGTTTGAGGTTTATAAATGATCAACCATCTGAAATCCATTGCCTTACGTTTAGCTTCTAAGAAATGAGATGTAAGAGGTGCTTCCGTAACGTAGCGTTCTGTAAAGGTAATGTTTCTGTGCCATTTCTCAGTTCCGCCACTGTCTTTCCCCCCCCCATCAGCCTCACCTCTGGAGCTCCTCGTCGGACGGGGAGTACTTGGCGGTGACGTCAGCCAGGTCTCCGAAAATCTGGTGGCCATAGACGGTCAGCGAGGAGAGGAGGGCCAGCTCCTGCCAGGTGGAGCCCAGGAGACAGGTGTAGTCCTTGATGGACAGCTCGCCAAAGAAGGGCAACTTCTTGACCCAGGCGATCTGGCGGAAAAGGAGCTCATCGGCCAGGCGGCACAGCAGCGCAAAGAGCTCCGACTGGGTCACTTTGTACCTGCGGGAGGGAGAGCGCTTAGAGGACCAAAGCGAGTGCCGCTTATGGGCCCGCCTGCCGACGTTGCGTTCGCACCGTTTAATGCCACCCCTCCGTGGGTTTATTTTTCACGGGTCTGCTTTGCATTTTTTAAAGGTCGCGGGTGGTGCTGAGGGTTAAATCACTGAGCCTAGGGCAGTCGGTTCGAATCCCCGTCACGAGGCAAGCGCCCGTCGCTCAGTCCCTGCTCCCGCCAACTTAGCAGACTGAAAGCACATCAAAAGTGCATCAATACGTCCCGCTCCAGAGGGAAGGTAAACGGCATTTCCGTGCGCTGCTCTGGTTTGCCAGAAGCGGCTTTGTCCCCCCCCCCCCCCGTGTGACAAGGCTCCCCACTGTGCTGCTCTGAGGGGGCCACCAGCGGGCAGAAAGGGGGTGCGCCACTCACCCGTCTTCGATGAGCATGGGGGTGCCGAGGGGGTCCAGGTCCTCGGCCGAGACCAGCTGGCTGATGAGGAGAGCGGGAGCCTGGGGGTCGAGGCTCCGGGGGGGCGGGGGCAGCAGGGCCGAGTGCGCCGGGCAGCTCTGAAGGTGCGGGAGGTATTGGTAGGGGGCGGGCCCCGGGCCCCCCAGGTATGGATCCCTGAGTGCAGCAAATCCGTTCAGCTCAACAGATCTGCTGGAAGAGGCAAGGCGAGGGTTAAGAGGCAGGGGAAGGGGGCGCACGAAGTGGAAGAGGGGGGGTCCAGAGCTTCCACCATTCCATGCCATGATGGATTGTTTGATTGAATCAATATATCACCCTATACCAATGATGGCCAGCCTTGGGGATTTTTTGGGACTACACTTCCCATCATCCCTCTCCTGGGAGCTACAGATGATGGGAGTCAAACGTGGCCCTCTAGCTGTTTGGGGACTACAATTCCCATCATCCCTGACCACTGCTCCTGGGAGCTAGAGATGATGGGCGTCAAACGTGGCCCTCTAGCTGTTTGGGGACTACAATTCCCATCATCCCTGACCACTGCTCCTGGGAGCTAGGGATGATGGGAGTCAAACGTGGCCTTCCGGCTGTTTGGGGACTACAATTCCCATCTTCCCTGACCACTGCTCCTGGGAGCTAGGGACGATGGGAGTCAAACGTGGCCCTCTAGCTGTTTGGGGACTACAATTCCCATCTTCCTTGACCACTGCACCCGGGAGCTAGGGATGATGGGAGTCAAACGTGGCCCTCTAGCTGTTTGGGGACTACAATTCCCATCTTCCCTGACCACTGCTCCAGGGAGCTAGGGATGATGGGAGCCAAACGTGACCCTCCAGCAGTTTGGGGACTACAATTCCCATCATCCCTGACCACTGCTCCTGGGAGCTAGGGATGATGGGAGTCAAACGTGGCCCTCCAGCAGTTTGGGAACTACAATTCCCATCACCTCTGACCACTGGTCCTACGAGCTAGGGATGATGGGAGTCAAACGTGGCCCTCTAACTGTTTGGGGAGTACAATTCCCATCTTCCCTGACCACTGCTCCAGGGAGCTAGGGATGATGGGAGCCAAACGTGGCCCTCCAGCAGTTTGGGGACTACAATTCCCATCATCCCTGACCACTGCTCCTGAGAGCTAGGGAGTATTGGAGTCAAACGTGGCCTTCTGGCTATTTCGGCACTACAATTCCCATCTTCCCTGACCACTGGTCCTACGAGCTAGGGATGATGGGAGTCAAACGTGGCCTTCTAGCTGTTTGGGGACTACAATTCCCATCTTCCCTGACCACTGCTCCTGGGAGCTAGGGATGATGGGAGTCAAACGTGGTCCTCTAGCTCTTTGGGGACTACAATTCCCATCTAACACTAACCCTAACCCTAACCCAACTAGGGATGATGGGAGTCAAACGTGGCCTTCCGGCTGTTTGGAGACTACAATTCCCATCTTCCCTGACCACTGGTCCTAGAAGCTAGGGATGATGGGAGTCAAACGTGGCCCTCTAGCTGTTTGGGGACTACAATTCCCATCATCCCTGACCACTAATCCTACGAGCTAGGGATGATGGGAGTCAAACGTGGCCCTCCAGCTGTTTGGGGACTACAATTCCCATCTTCCCTGACCACTGGTCCTGGGAGCTAGGGATGATGGGAGTCAAACGTAGCCCTCCAGCAGTTTGGGGACTACAATTCCCATCATCCCTGACCACTGGTACTACGAGCTAGGGATGATGGGAGTCAAACGTGGCCCTCCAGCTGTTTGGGGACTACAATTCCCATCTTCCCTGACCACTGCTGCAGGGAGCTAGGGATGATGGGAGTCAAACGAGGCCCTCCAGCAGTTTGGGGACTGCAATTCCCATCATCCCTGACCACTGCTCCTGAGAGCTAGAGAGTATTGGAGTCAAACGTGGCCCTCCAGCAGTTTGGGGACTACAATTTCCATCATCCCTGACCACTGCTCCTGGGAACTAGAGATGATGGGCGTCAAACGTGGCCCTCTAGCTCTTTGGGGACTACAATTCCCATCTTCCCTGACCACTGATCCTGGGAGCTAGGGATGATGGGAGTCAAACGTGGCCCTCCAGCAGTTTGGGGACTACAATTCCCATCTTCCCTGACCACTGGTCCTACGAGCTAGGGATGATGGGAGTCAAACGTGGCCCTCTAACTGTTTGGGGAGTACAATTCCCATCTTCCCTGACCACTGCTCCAGGGAGCTAGGGATGATGGGAGCCAAACGTGGCCCTCCAGCAGTTTGGGGACTACAATTCCCATCATCCTTGACCACTGCTCCTGAGAGCTAGGGAGTATTGGAGTCAAACGTGGCCTTCTGGCTATTTCGGCACTACAATTCCCATCTTCCCTGACCACTGGTCCTACGAGCTAGGGATGATGGGAGTCAAACGTGGCCTTCTAGCTGTTTGGGGACTACAATTCCCATCTTCCCTGACCACTGCTCCTGGGAGCTAGGGATGATGGGAGTCAAACGTGGTCCTCTAGCTCTTTGGGGACTACAATTCCCATCTAACACTAACCCTAACCCTAACCCAACTAGGGATGATGGGAGTCAAACGTGGCCTTCCGGCTGTTTGGAGACTACAATTCCCATCTTCCCTGACCACTGGTCCTAGAAGCTAGGGATGATGGGAGTCAAACGTGGCCCTCTAGCTGTTTGGGGACTACAATTCCCATCATCCCTGACCACTAATCCTACGAGCTAGGGATGATGGGAGTCAAACGTGGCCCTCCAGCTGTTTGGGGACTACAATTCCCATCTTCCCTGACCACTGGTCCTGGGAGCTAGGGATGATGGGAGTCAAACGTAGCCCTCCAGCAGTTTGGGGACTACAATTCCCATCATCCCTGACCACTGGTACTACGAGCTAGGGATGATGGGAGTCAAACGTGGCCCTCCAGCTGTTTGGGGACTACAATTCCCATCTTCCCTGACCACTGCTGCAGGGAGCTAGGGATGATGGGAGTCAAACGAGGCCCTCCAGCAGTTTGGGGACTGCAATTCCCATCATCCCTGACCACTGCTCCTGAGAGCTAGAGAGTATTGGAGTCAAACGTGGCCCTCCAGCAGTTTGGGGACTACAATTTCCATCATCCCTGACCACTGCTCCTGGGAACTAGAGATGATGGGCGTCAAACGTGGCCCTCTAGCTCTTTGGGGACTACAATTCCCATCTTCCCTGACCACTGATCCTGGGAGCTAGGGATGATGGGAGTCAAACGTGGCCCTCCAGCAGTTTGGGGACTACAATTCCCATCTTCCCTGACCACTGGTCCTACGAGCTAGGGATGATGGGAGTCAAACGTGGCCTTCTGGCTGCTTGGGGACTACAATTCCCATCTTCCCTGACCACTGGTCCTGGGAGCTAGGGATGATGGGAGTCAAACGTGGCCCTCTAGCTGTTTGGGGACTACAATTCCCATCTTCCCTGACCACTGGTCCTGGGAGCTAGGGATGATGGGAGTCAAACATGGCCTTCCTGCTGTTTGGGGACTACAATTCCCAAATTCCCTGACTACTGCTCCTGGGAGCTGGGGATGATAGGAGTCAACCGTGGCCGTCTAGCTCTTTGGGGACTACAATTCCCATCTTCCCTGACCACTGGTCCTGGGAGCTAGGGATGATGGGAGTCAAACGTAGCCCTCCAGCAGTTTGGGGACTACAATTCCCATCATCCCTGACCACTGGTACTACGAGCTAGGGATGATGGGAGTCAAACGTGGCCCTCCAGCTGTTTGGGGACTACAATTCCCATCTTCCCTGACCACTGCTGCAGGGAGCTAGGGATGATGGGAGTCAAACGAGGCCCTCCAGCAGTTTGGGGACTGCAATTCCCATCATCCCTGACCACTGCTCCTGAGAGCTAGAGAGTATTGGAGTCAAACGTGGCCCTCCAGCAGTTTGGGGACTACAATTTCCATCATCCCTGACCACTGCTCCTGGGAACTAGAGATGATGGGCGTCAAACGTGGCCCTCTAGCTCTTTGGGGACTACAATTCCCATCTTCCCTGACCACTGATCCTGGGAGCTAGGGATGATGGGAGTCAAACGTGGCCCTCCAGCAGTTTGGGGACTACAATTCCCATCTTCCCTGACCACTGGTCCTACGAGCTAGGGATGATGGGAGTCAAACGTGGCCTTCTGGCTGCTTGGGGACTACAATTCCCATCTTCCCTGACCACTGGTCCTGGGAGCTAGGGATGATGGGAGTCAAACGTGGCCCTCTAGCTGTTTGGGGACTACAATTCCCATCTTCCCTGACCACTGGTCCTGGGAGCTAGGGATGATGGGAGTCAAACATGGCCTTCCTGCTGTTTGGGGACTACAATTCCCAAATTCCCTGACTACTGCTCCTGGGAGCTGGGGATGATAGGAGTCAACCGTGGCCCTCTAGCTCTTTGGGGACTACAATTCCCATCTTCCCTGACCACTGGTCCTGGGAGCTAGGGAGGATGGGAGTCAAACGTGGCCTTCCGGCTATTTGGGGACTACAATTCCCATCATCCCTGACCACTGGTCCTACGAGCTAGGGATGATAGGAGTCAACCGTGGCCCTCTAGCTCTTTGGGGACTACATTTCCCATCTTCCCTGACCACTGGTCCTGGGAGCTAGGGATGATGGGAGTCAAACGTGGCCTTCTAGCTGTTTGGGGACTACAATTCCCATCTTCCCTGACCACTGCTCCTGAGAGCTAGGGAGTATTGGAGTCAAACGTGGCCTTCTGGCTGTTTGGGGACTACAATTCCCATCTTCCCTGACCACTGCTCCTGGGAGCTAGGGATGATGGGAGTCAAACGTGGCCCTCCAGCAGTTTGGGGACTACAATTCCCATCATCCCTGACCACTGCTCCTGGGAGCTAGGGATGATGGGAGTCAAACGTGGCCTTCTAGCTGTTTGGGGACTACAATTCCCATCATCCCTGACCACTGGTCCTATGAGCTAGGGATGATGGGAGTCAAACGTGGCCTTCTAGCTGTTTGGGGACTACAATTCCCATCATCCCTGACCACTGCTCCTGGGAGCTAGGGATGATGGGAGTCAAACGTGGCCCTCTAGCTGTTTGGGGACTACAATTCCCATCTTCCCTGACCACTGGTCCTGGGAGCTAGGGATGATGGGAGTCAAACATTGCCTTCCTGCTGTTTGGAGACTACAATTCCCAAATTCCCTGACCACTGGTCCTGGGAGCTAGGGATGATAAGAGTCAACCGTGGCCCTCTAGCTCTTTGGGGACTACAATTCCCATCTTCCCTGACCACTGGTCCTGGAAGCTAGGGAGGATGGGAGTCAAACGTGGCCTTCCGGCTATTTGGGGACTACAATTCCCATCTTCCCTGACCACTGCTCCTGGGAGCTAGGGATGATGGGAGTCAAACGTGGCCCTCTAGCTCTTTGGGGACTACATTTCCCATCTTCCCTGACCACTGCTCCTGGGAGCTAGGGATGATGGGAGTCAAACGTGGCCTTCTAGCTGTTTGGGGACTACAATTCCCATCTCCCCTGACCACTGCTCCAGGGAGCTAGGGATGATGGGAGTCAAACGTGGCCCTCCAGCAGTTTGGGGATTACAATTCCCATCATCCCTGACCACTGCTCCTGAGAGCTAGGGAGTATTGGAGTCAAACGTGGCCTTCTGGCTATTTCGGCACTACAATTCCCATCTTCCCTGACCACTGGTCCTACGAGCTAGGGATGATGGGAGTCAAACGTGGCCCTCCAGCAGTTTGGGGACTACAATTCCCATCATCCCTGACCACTGCTCCTGGGAGCTAGGGATGATGGGAGTCAAACGTGGTCCTCCCGGCTGTTTGGGGACTACAATTCCTATCTTCCCTGACCACTGCTCCTGGGAGCTAGGGATGATGGGAGTCAAACGTGGCCCTCCAGCAGTTTGGGGACTACAATTCCCATCATCCCTGACCACTGCTCCTGGGAGCTAGGGATGATGGGAGTCAAACGTGGTCCTCCCGGCTGTTTGGGGACTACAATTCCTATCTTCCCTGACCACTGCTCCTGGGAGCTAGGGATGATGGGAGTCAAACGTGGCCCTCTAGTAGCTGTTTGGGGACTACAATTCCCATCTTCCCTGACCACTGGTCCTGGGAGCTAGGGATGATGGGAGTCAAACCTGGCCTTCCGACTGTTTGGGGACTACAATTCCCATCTTCCCTGACCACTGTTCCTGGGAGCTAGGGATGATGGGAGTCAAACGTGGCCCTCTAGCTGTTTGGGGACTACAATTCCCATCATCCCTGACCACTGCTCCTGGGAGCTAGGGATGATGGGAGTCAAACGTGGTCCTCCCGGCTGTTTGGGGACTACAATTCCTATCTTCCCTGACCACTGCTCCTGGGAGCTAGGGATGATGGGAGTCAAACGTGGCCCTCTAGTAGCTGTTTGGGGACTACAATTCCCATCTTCCCTGACCACTGGTCCTGGGAGCTAGGGATGATGGGAGTCAAACGTGGCCTTCCGGCTGTTTGGGGACTACAATTCCCATCTTCCCTGACCACTGGTCCTGGGAGCTAGGGAGGATGGGAGTCAAACCTGGCCTTCCGACTGTTTGGGGACTACAATTCCCATCTTCCCTGACCACTGTTCCTGGGAGCTAGGGATGATGGGAGTCAAATGTGGCCCTCTAGCTGTTTGGGGACTACAATTCCCATCTTCCCTGACCACTGGTCCTGGGAGCTAGGGAGGATGGGAGTCAAACCTCGCCTTCCGACTGTTTGGGGACTACAATTCCCATCTTCCCTGACCACTGCTCCTGGGAGCTAGGGATGATGGGAGTCAAACGTGGTCCTCTAGCTGTTTGGGGACTACAATTCCCATCATCCCTGACCACTGCTCCTGGGAGCTAGGGATGATGGGAGTCAAACGTGGCCCTCTAGCTGTTTGGGGACTACAATTCCCATCATCCCTGACCACTGCTCCTGGGAGCTAGGGATGATGGGAGTCAAACGTGGTCCTCTAGCTGTTTGGGGACTACAATTCCTATCTTCCCTGACCACTGCTCCTGGGAGCTAGGGATGATGGGAGTCAAACGTGGCCCTCTAGCTGTTTGGGGACTACAATTCCCATCTTCCCTGACCACTGGTCCTACGAGCTAGGGATGATGGGAGTGAAACATTGCCATCCAGCAGTTTGGGGACTACAATTCCCATCTAACACTAACCCTAACCCTAACCCAACTAGGGATGACGGGAGTCAAACGTGGCCTTCCGGCTGTTTGGAGACTACAATTCCCATCTTCCCTGACCACTGTTCCTGGGAGCTAGGGATGATGGGAGTCAAACGTGGCCCTCTAGCTGTTTGGGGACTACAATTCCCATCTTCCCTGACCACTGCTCCTGGGAGCTAGGGATGATGGGAGTCAAACCTGGCCTTCCGACTGTTTGGGGACTACAATTCCCATCTTCCCTGACCACTGCTCCTGGGAGCTAGGGATGATGGGAGTCAAACCTGGCCTTCCGACTGTTTGGGGACTACAATTCCCATCTTCCCTGACCACTGCTCCTGGGAGCTGGGGATGATGGGAGTCAAACGTGGTCCTCTAGCTGTTTGGGGACTACAATTCCTATCTTCCCTGACCACTGCTCCTGGGAGCTAGGGATGATGGGAGTCAAACGTGGCCCTCTAGCTGTTTGGGGACTACAATTCCCATCATCCCTGACCACTGCTCCTGGGAGCTAGGGATGATGGGAGTCAAACGTGGTCCTCTAGCTGTTTGGGGACTACAATTCCTATCTTCCCTGACCACTGCTCCTGGGAGCTAGGGATGATGGGAGTCAAACGTGGCCCTCTAGCTGTTTGGGGACTAAAATTCCCATCTTCCCTGACCACTGCTCCTGGGAGCTAGGGATGATGGGAGTCAAACGTGGCCCTCTAGCTGTTTGGGGACTACAATTCCCATCTTCCCTGACCACTGCTCATGGGAGCTAGGGATGATGCGAATCAAACGTGGTCCTCTAGCTGTTCGGGGACTACAATTCCCATCTTCCCTGACCACTGGTCCTGGGAGCTAGGGAGGATGGGAGTCAAACGTGGCCCTCTAGCTGTTTGGGGACTACAATTCCCATCTTCCCTGACCACTGCTCCTGGGAGCTAGGGATGATGCGAATCAAACGTGGTCCTCCAGCTGTTTGGGGACTACAATTCCCATCATCCCTGACCACTGCGCCTGGGAGCTAGGGATGATGGGAGTCAAACGTGGTCCTCTAGCTGTTTGGGGACTACAATTCCTATCTTCCCTGACCACTGCTCCTGGGAGCTAGGGATGATGGGAGTCAAACGTGGTCCTCTAGCTATTTGGGGACTACAATTCCCATCATCCCTGACCACTGCTCCTGGGAGCTAGGGATGATGGGAGTCAAACGTGGTCCTCTAGCTGTTTGGGGACTACAATTCCTATCTTCCCTGACCACTGCTCCTGGGAGCTAGGGATGATGGGAGTCAAACGTGGTCCTCTAGCTGTTTGGGGACTACAATTCCCATCTTCCCTGACCACTGCTCCTGGGAGCTAGGGATGATGGGAGTCAAACGTGGCCCTCCAGCTGTTTGGGGACTACAATTCCCATTATCCCTGACCACTGTTCCTGGGAGCTAGGGATGATGGGAGTCAAACGTGGCCCTCTAGCTGTTTGGGGACTACAATTCCCATCATCCCTGACCACTGCTCCTGGGAGCTAGGGATGATGGGAGTCAAACGTGGTCCTCTAGCTGTTTGGGGACTACAATTCCCATCTTCCCTGACCACTGCTCCTGGGAGCTAGGGATGATGGGAGTCAAACGTGGTCCTCTAGCTGTTTGGGGACTACAATTCCCATCTTCCCTGACCACTGCTCCTGGGAGCTAGGGATGATGCGAATCAAACGTGGCCCTCCAGCTGTTTGGGGACTACAATTCCCATTATCCCTGACCACTGCTCCTGGGAGCTAGGGATGATGGGAGTCAAACGTGGTCCTCTAGCTGTTTGGGGACTACAATTCCCATCTTCCCTGACCACTGCTCCTGGGAGCTAGGGATGATGCGAATCAAACGTGGTCCTCTAGCTGTTTGGGGACTACAATTCCCATCTTCCCTGACCACTGCTCCTGGGAGCTAGGGATGACGGGAGTCAAACGTGGCCTTCCGGCTGTTTGGGGACTACAATTCCCATCTTCCCTGACCACTGCTCCTGGGAGCTAGGGATGATGGGAGTCAAACGTGGCCCTCTAGCTGTTCGGGGACTACAATTCCCATGTTCCCTGAGCACTGCTCATGGGAGCTAGGGATGATGGGAGTCAAACGTGGCCCTCCAGCTGTTTGGGGACTACAATTCCCATTATCCCTGACCACTGCTCCTGGGAGCTAGGGATGATGGGAGTCAAACGTGGCCCTCTAGCTGTTTGGGGACTACAATTCCCATCATCCCTGACCACTGCTCCTGGGAGCTAGGGAGGATGGGATTCAAACCTGGCCTTCCGACTGTTTGGGGACTACAATTCCCATCTTCCCTGACCACTGTTCCTGGGAGCTAGGGATGATGGGAGTCAAACATGGTCCTCTAGCTGTTTGGGGACTACAATTCCCATCTTCCCTGACCACTGCTCCTGGGAGCTAGGGATGATGGGAGTCAAACGTGGTCCTCTAGCTGTTTGGGGACTACAATTCCCATCTTCCCTGACCACTGGTCCTGGGAGCTAGGGATGATGGGAGTCAAATGTGGCCCTCTAGCTGTTTGGGGACTACAATTCCCATCTTCCCTGACCACTGGTCCTGGGAGCTAGGGAGGATGGGAGTCAAACCTCGCCTTCCGACTGTTTGGGGACTACAATTCCCATCTTCCCTGACCACTGCTCCTGGGAGCTAGGGATGATGGGAGTCAAACGTGGTCCTCTAGCTGTTTGGGGACTACAATTCCCATCATCCCTGACCACTGCTCCTGGGAGCTAGGGATGATGGGAGTCAAACGTGGCCCTCTAGCTGTTTGGGGACTACAATTCCCATCATCCCTGACCACTGCTCCTGGGAGCTAGGGATGATGGGAGTCAAACGTGGTCCTCTAGCTGTTTGGGGACTACAATTCCCATCATCCCTGACCACTGCTCCTGGGAGCTAGGGAGGATGGGAGTCAAACGTGGCCCTCTAGCTGTTTGGGGACTACAATTCCCATCTTCCCTGACCACTGGTCCTACGAGCTAGGGATGATGGGAGTGAAACATTGCCATCCAGCAGTTTGGGGACTACAATTCCCATCTAACACTAACCCTAACCCTAACCCAACTAGGGATGACGGGAGTCAAACGTGGCCTTCCGGCTGTTTGGAGACTACAATTCCCATCTTCCCTGACCACTGTTCCTGGGAGCTAGGGATGATGGGAGTCAAACGTGGCCCTCTAGCTGTTTGGGGACTACAATTCCCATCTTCCCTGACCACTGCTCCTGGGAGCTAGGGATGATGGGAGTCAAACCTGGCCTTCCGACTGTTTGGGGACTACAATTCCCATCTTCCCTGACCACTGCTCCTGGGAGCTAGGGATGATGGGAGTCAAACGTGGCCCTCTAGCTGTTTGGGGACTACAATTCCCATTATCCCTGACCACTGCTCCTGGGAGCTGGGGATGATGGGAGTCAAACGTGGTCCTCTAGCTGTTTGGGGACTACAATTCCTATCTTCCCTGACCACTGCTCCTGGGAGCTAGGGATGATGGGAGTCAAACGTGGCCCTCTAGCTGTTTGGGGACTACAATTCCCATCATCCCTGACCACTGCTCCTGGGAGCTAGGGATGATGGGAGTCAAACGTGGTCCTCTAGCTGTTTGGGGACTACAATTCCCAAATTCCCTGACTACTGCTCCTGGGAGCTGGGGATGATAGGAGTCAACCGTGGCCCTCTAGCTCTTTGGGGACTACAATTCCCATCTTCCCTGACCACTGGTCCTGGGAGCTAGGGAGGATGGGAGTCAAACGTGGTCCTCTAGCTGTTTGGGGACTACAATTCCCATCTTCCCTGACCACTGCTCCTGGGAGCTAGGGATGATGGGAGTCAAACGTGGCCTTCCGGCTGTTTGGGGACTACAATTCCCATCTTCCCTGACCACTGCTCCTGGGAGCTAGGGATGATGGGAGTCAAACGTGGCCCTCTAGCTGTTTGGGGACTACAATTCCCATCATCCCTGACCACTGCTCCTGGGAGCTAGGGATGATGGGAGTCAAACGTGGCCCTCTAGCTGTTTGGGGACTAAAATTCCCATCTTCCCTGACCACTGCTCCTGGGAGCTAGGGATGATGGTAGTCAAACGTGGCCCTCTAGCTGTTTGGGGACTACAATTCCCATCTTCCCTGACCACTGCTCATGGGAGCTAGGGATGATGCGAATCAAACGTGGTCCTCTAGCTGTTCGGGGACTACAATTCCCATCTTCCCTGACCACTGGTCCTGGGAGCTAGGGAGGATGGGAGTCAAACGTGGCCCTCTAGCTGTTTGGGGACTACAATTCCCATCTTCCCTGACCACTGCTCCTGGGAGCTAGGGATGATGCGAATCAAACGTGGTCCTCTAGCTGTTTGGGGACTACAATTCCCATCATCCCTGACCACTGCTCCTGGGAGCTAGGGATGATGGGAGTCAAACGTGGTCCTCTAGCTGTTTGGGGACTACAATTCCTATCTTCCCTGACCACTGCTCCTGGGAGCTAGGGATGATGGGAGTCAAACGTGGTCCTCTAGCTGTTTGGGGACTACAATTCCCATCTTCCCTGACCACTGCTCCTGGGAGCTAGGGATGATGGGAGTCAAACGTGGCCCTCCAGCTGTTTGGGGACTACAATTCCCATTATCCCTGACCACTGTTCCTGGGAGCTAGGGATGATGGGAGTCAAACGTGGCCCTCTAGCTGTTTGGGGACTACAATTCCCATCATCCCTGACCACTGCTCCTGGGAGCTAGGGATGATGGGAGTCAAACGTGGTCCTCTAGCTGTTTGGGGACTACAATTCCCATCTTCCCTGACCACTGCTCCTGGGAGCTAGGGATGATGGGAGTCAAACGTGGTCCTCTAGCTGTTTGGGGACTACAATTCCCATCTTCCCTGACCACTGCTCCTGGGAGCTAGGGATGATGCGAATCAAACGTGGCCCTCCAGCTGTTTGGGGACTACAATTCCCATTATCCCTGACCACTGCTCCTGGGAGCTAGGGATGATGGGAGTCAAACGTGGTCCTCTAGCTGTTTGGGGACTACAATTCCCATCTTCCCTGACCACTGCTCCTGGGAGCTAGGGATGATGCGAATCAAACGTGGTCCTCTAGCTGTTTGGGGACTACAATTCCCATCTTCCCTGACCACTGCTCCTGGGAGCTAGGGATGACGGGAGTCAAACGTGGCCTTCCGGCTGTTTGGGGACTACAATTCCCATCTTCCCTGACCACTGCTCCTGGGAGCTAGGGATGATGGGAGTCAAACGTGGCCCTCTAGCTGTTCGGGGACTACAATTCCCATGTTCCCTGAGCACTGCTCATGGGAGCTAGGGATGATGGGAGTCAAACGTGGCCCTCCAGCTGTTTGGGGACTACAATTCCCATTATCCCTGACCACTGCTCCTGGGAGCTAGGGATGATGGGAGTCAAACGTGGCCCTCTAGCTGTTTGGGGACTACAATTCCCATCATCCCTGACCACTGCTCCTGGGAGCTAGGGAGGATGGGATTCAAACCTGGCCTTCCGACTGTTTGGGGACTACAATTCCCATCTTCCCTGACCACTGTTCCTGGGAGCTAGGGATGATGGGAGTCAAACATGGTCCTCTAGCTGTTTGGGGACTACAATTCCCATCTTCCCTGACCACTGCTCCTGGGAGCTAGGGATGATGGGAGTCAAACGTGGTCCTCTAGCTGTTTGGGGACTACAATTCCCATCTTCCCTGACCACTGCTCCTGGGAGCTAGGGATGATGCGAATCAAACGTGGCCCTCCAGCTGTTTGGGGACTACAATTCCCATCTTCCCTGACCACTGCTCCTGAGAGCTAGGGATGATGGGAGTCAAACGTGGCCCTCCAGCTGTTTGGGGACTACAATTCCCATTATCCCTGACCACTGCTCCTGGGAGCTAGGGATGATGGGACTCAAACGTGGCCCTCTAGCTGTTTGGGGACTACAATTCCCATCTTCCCTGACCACTGCTCCTGGGAGCTAGGGAGGATGGGAGTCAAACGTGGTCCTCTAGCTGTTTGGGGACTACAATTCCCATCTTCCCTGACCACTGCTCATGGGAGCTAGGGATGATGCGAGTCAAACGTGGCCCTCTAGCTGTTTGGGGACTACAATTCCCATCATCCCTGACCACTGCTCCTGGGAGCTAGGGATGATGGGAGTCAAACGTGGCCCTCTAGCTTTTTGGGGACTACAATTCCCACCATCCCTGACCACTGCTCCTGGGAGCTAGGGATGATGGGAGTCAAACGTGGCCCTCTAGCTGTTTGGGGACTACAATTCCCATCTTCCCTGACCACTGCTCCTGGGAGCTAGGGATGATGGGAGTCAAACGTGGCCCTCTAGCTGTTTGGGGGCTACAATTCCCATGTTCCCTGACCACTGCTCATGGGAGCTAGGGATGATGCGAATCAAACGTGGTCCTCTAGCTGTTTGGGGACTACAATTCCCATCATCCCTGACCACTGCGCCTGGGAGCTAGGGATGATGGGAGTCAAACGTGGTCCTCTAGCTGTTTGGGGACTACAATTCCCATCATCCCTGACCACTGCGCCTGGGAGCTAGGGATGATGGGAGTCAAACGTTGCCATCCAGCAGTTTGGGGACTACAATTCCCATCTAACCCTAACCCTAACCCAACTAGGGATGATGGGAGTCAAACGTGGCCTTCCGGCTGTTTGGAGACTACAATTCCCATCATCCCTGACCACTGCGCCTGGGAGCTAGGGATGATGGGAGTCAAACGTGGTCCTCTAGCTGTTTGGGGACTACAATTCCCATCATCCCTGACCACTGCGCCTGGGAGCTAGGGATGATGGGAGTCAAACGTTGCCATCCAGCAGTTTGGGGACTACAATTCCCATCTAACCCTAACCCTAACCCAACTAGGGATGATGGGAGTCAAACGTGGCCTTCCGGCTGTTTGGAGACTACAATTCCCATCTTCCCTGACCACTGCTCCTGGGAGCTAGGGATGATGGGAGTTGTAGTCCAGAAAAGAGCTGGAGGGCCAGCTTGGGCTATGCCTGATCCCTTGGCCCTCCAGCTGTTTGTTAATAATATTTATTACTTTTACAACAATTTAAACATTTAGAAAAAACAGTGCATTGCAATACAAAAATACTACACAAAAATTAATGAAACAAAACCACTTTGAAAACACATTAAAAGAAGAAGAAAAATATTTTTCAATATCTTATCTTTCTTTCACATATTTCCACGTCCTCCTCACACTTCCCTTTTTGTATTCCACTTCTATTAATTATATCAGCAATTCCTTTCCATCATCCCCTGTTTTCTATCCTATAATTATCAACACATTTTAACCTTATTTTCCCTTTAATACTCTATTATCTATTTATACTTAATTCCTTTTAACATTTCTACTACAGCCATATAACATACAGCTGTTTGGGGACTACAGTTCCCACCATCCCTGACCCACTGGTCCTGTGAGCGAGGGATGATGGGAGTTGTAGTCCAGACAACAGCTGGAGGGCATCTGTCCCGCAGTGCCCTATACAGTTCACGAAACAAAATCAAAATATAAAACTGCATTTATATTCAGTGTTAGCCGCCCTGAACCCGGTCTCGGCTGGGGCATAAATAAAAATTTATTATTTTTATATAGAGTCGGACACGACTAAACGACGCAGCAACAACAACAACAACAACAACAATTATTATTATATTTATTAGTGGGTTTATATATTATAAACCCAAAACGTTATCGCCGTAATTTGTTATTTCCCCGGCCACTCTGGGCAGCCCCATGGAATCAGCATAAAAACATAGTGTCAACATGAAAACCCCCCCAAACCCCCACTTTATTAACTATTATTATCAACAATAATCTATATGAAACCACAGAATCAATCACAAAACCCAAATCAAAATAAAAACGACCCAATAGCCCCCCCCAAAACCCACTGGAGCATCTTCCCCCAGCCCCCCACCTTGAAGACGGCAACCGAGACCCCCGGGTACATAAATTGAATAAATGATGTTAATAATCAACGTGCCGATTGCACCCTGCTAGGCTACCGGGCCTGAGTGCGAGAGCTGCCTCCTAACCCCCCCCCCCCGACTCCCGCTCTCGCCCGGCCCGAGAACCTTTCCCCGCGCCCCCGGCGTCCCACCTTGACGACGGCGTTGAGACGGGCGAGGGCTGGTTGCTCTCCGAGACCCCATTTCCCGGGGAGCTGTTGTCGCTGTCTCCGTTGTTGCTCCACGAGATGTTGGCCTCGCCTTCGAATTCCTGCCCGGACATGATCCTCTCGATCTCCTCCTCAGAGATCTGCGGGGAGAAGGAGAGGAGGCACGTGCACACGCCCCGGCCTTTACTCAAGCCGCCCCCTCCAAGGGTCGAGCGGACAGCGAGCCGAAGGGAAGAAGGGGTTCTCAGGGCGGGACCCCCCTTGCTGTGCCACGCCAGTTCCCTGCCAGCCTCCGAGCTGCTACGCTGCCGTCGCCTTTGGTGGCGGTGGAGTGAGGTGCGCTCAGCGCTCAGCCGATGACACCCTTTGCCAGAAGGCTCCTCCTGCTCTGTCACCAGTCAGTTCAAGTGGGTTTTTATTCCAGCGACGGCCTTGAAAGGGCCTTAGCAACCTCCATGGAAACCCTCTCCCAGAAAGCTCCGCCTGCTCTTTCACCTGGCGGCTCAAGCGGGTTTTTATTCTAGCAACAGCCTTGCAAGGGCCTTAGCAACGTCCTTCGCACACTGTAAGGCTGCTGCAGCAAAACTATATATATATAAATAGCACCTGGTTTTTGGAGGAGGAAAACAAGAAACAAAATATTCTGAATCTCAGAAGCCAGAACAGCAAGAGGGATCGCTGCGCAGTGAAGGCACTGTTCGCTGTTCTGGCTTCTGGGATAGCTGCGCAGCCTGCATTCGCGCCATAAGACGCACACACATTTCCCCTTACTTTTTAGGAGGGAAAAAGTGAGTCTTATCGAGCAAAAAATACGGGGTGTGTATATATAGAGAGAGAGATAGAGAGAGTTTTGCTGCAACAACCTTACAATGTCCCAAGGGTAATCGCACGAGTATTTTCTGCCAGGAACTGGCTTTTTGGGGGGCTGCTTATCTACAAATATACAGCCATGCTGTTACAGCTGCTTCAGGGTGCGTTTTTTCAGGTTGCGGACCGCCGGAATCCGGAAGTACTGGAACGAGTTACTTCCAGGTTTCGGCAGTCGCGCAGGTGCGGAAGTGCTAAATCGCACTTTGAGCATGCACAGAAGTGCCGAATCGCAACCTGCGCAGACGCTGCAGGTTGCGAACGGATCACATTCACAACCCGAGCGTCCACTGTATAGTTTTTTCTGCCGGGAACTGGCTGTTTTGGGAGCCGCTTATCTACAAATAACATTTGTTACAGATTTTTAAACAATGCTTTTCTGCTAGCGTGCGGCTAAAAACACAGAACAGAAATTCGAATCCCTTTCATGGAAATGAATTCTCTCCCCTGATCGCTCCAAAAATTGCCGGCCCCCATCAGCTCAGACGTTTCCCATGAAAAAGGGGGCAGCCGGACCACCTCTCTGGGGACCCGTTACCTGGATTCTCCAGCCGTGCCTTGTGGGGAGAATCCACGGCACAGCTTGCCGGAGGGCGAGGCCAGAGACTCCCCAAAGGTGCCGTTGCACATTGCCACCGCGGGCCCCGTCCCCGGAAAAACACCGCAGCCTGGCATGAGCCTTTGGGCGCCTTCTCTTGGCCAGGACCTAAACTGACCGGAGTTTCGCAAGACCTCTCCGGGCAAGTCACCCCACCCGCCAAGCGGACGTTCCCCGGGCGGCTTCGGAAACTGCGGCACAGCCAGCTTTCCGGAGGGCTCGGCACGGACCAAAGGGCTGGTGCTGGCTTTGGGAGGAGCAGCTCCCGGGGGGCTGGCTGGGGCGGCAGGACTGGGAGGCAGGAGCGCCGACGCGGCCCAAGGTCTGGCCGCCAGCAGCGTTCTGGAAAAGGGTGCCCTCCCCGACCCAAGCGCACACAAAAACGGGGGGAGGCAGCGAGAAAATGTGCCAACCGGGGAAGGCTTGGTGCTCTCCTGTGGCCCTCCCGATGTTGGGGCCTACAACTCCCAGAATCCCTAGCTAACGGGAGCAGCGGTAAGGGAGGATGGGAATTGTAGTCCCAAACTGCGCTGCCAAATACAGCAGTTTTTTCCAAGGAGATCAGGACAAAAGGGATGAGGAGGTGGAAGAGGAACCAAAACAGTTTTATTAACAAATAAATGGAAGATGGAATTAAGGATGAACCACCGATCTTCTCCCAAAGACAATGGCTCCCGGCCACCCAGGACAAGCCCATGAAGGACAAGCCCATGAAGGGATAAGAACGTTGTCCTGGTTTCTGATCTGTAACTGACTTCCGACTTCTGCTCAATGATTGAAATGAAGACATCCACGACTTTATGAGCTTGAGTTTGCAATCTGTTCGAGTTTGCGATCTCTATTGGAGTTTGTAATCCTTGTCAGAAGGCGTACTTTTGAATGGATTAGTTTTTGTTCCTCTCGACTACTGATTTGCTTTTTTTCTTGGACATCATCAAGGGCACCTGCTGTGACTCGTGATTAGCCCAGGACCCTGAGATGCAATCAAGACAGAGCGGCTGAGAGTCTCCCTGCAGCCGGCACAGAAGAACCCAATCCTTCGGGTGAGGGTCTTCCACCTCTTCTGGACATTCTTATCCCTTGCCCAGTTCCATTCATGCGCCCGTACTGGGTGCCCGGGAACAGTCGACTTTGGGAAAAGATCGGTCGTCCGTCGTTAATTCCGTCTTGGGGTCCGGGGCTGACCATGAGTGACGCCGGGTGCCCTGGATGACATCAAGGCAGGCTATACAAGCCGTAAGGTGGGAGGGGCTTCTACCCAAATCAAAGGACCCGATGGTGGGAGACCCGACGGCTGGGGTCTCTCTCCTGCTGCTCTACCTGGGGGGCTCTGGGCAGCTGAAGGGGAGATTGGGTAGCCCCTGTCGGGTAGGTTTTGTTAATAAAACTGCTTCGCTTCCCCTTCCGCCTCCTCGTTCCTTTTGTCCCGATAATCCTTGGAAAGAACTGCTCTATTTGGCAGCACACGAACATCGGGAGGGCCGAAGGTTTTGGGGGGTGCCTACTTGAGAGAAACCCAACGGCCGCTCACCTGGACAGGTCCGATGCTCTTGTTCCTGCCTCCGGGCATGCCATCTTCGCGAATTGCTTGAAAAACAAGAAGGCAGCGAGAGCAGATGGTTAGGGACTGGCCCACGGGCACCCCGGCCTCCCGCCGCCTGTTGCCACCGGAGGGGCGGGCGGGGTGGGCCACCCGGAAACTGAAGGTTGGGGGTGCCTGATTTAAAGGGATAAGGAACCACAAAGGGGGAGGAGGGAAGCCTAATACGCATTAGCATTGGAAGTCCGTGACCGAGACAAAAACGGAAAATAAATGTATATATATTTTTAATTGTAAAGAAGTCGAAATGGCGCTCAGCGGCGCTGAAGGGAAAGGCCAACAAGCTGGGCTGAAGCAGGAGAGGAAAGACGGGCCGGCAGGCAAGGATCGTCTCCGTGGCACAGGGCCCATAATTCCCAGATTTCAGTTGATCCGGCCAACGGATCCTTGGAAGAGAAAGCGGAGGAAAAGAATGGTGCCTGTAAATTTCAGATTTCTGAAATCCGAGAGTTATGGGCACCATTCTTTCACGCCGGTTTCTCTCCCGAGGATCTGTTGGCCGGATCACCTGAAATTCGAGAGAAATCGGAGCGAAAGAATGATGCCCGTAACTCTCGGATTCTGGGGATCCGGCCAACGGATCCTTGGGAGAGAATTGGAGCGAAAGAATGGTGCCCATAACTCTCAGATTTTGGGCAATCCTCAGGAGAGAAAGTGGGGGCGGTTTGGCCTCTGCCTGTGGGCCAGGGATCCAAGCAGTCTCCCCCTAGTGGTTGCGCTCCAGGACTGCGGCTGCTCTCTCCCCAGCTGCCGCTGCCCCCCAATCCTGCGCCCCTCGCCCTTCGGTCCTGGCCAGCACAGCCCTTCGGTCTCAGCCGCAGTGGTAAAATGACCCCGCCCAAAAAAAGCCCGGCGCCCCGGGAGGGGAGACAATCCGCTTCGCAGCCTTTCGCACGCGGCTCCCGATCCCCTGCCCCTTTTTTGCTGGGGGGGGGGAACCACGGCGACGAAACAACACGTGGGTTTCGCTTCCACGCCACTCCCTGCGAAACGAGCAAGGGCCTCTGGGTTCGCATCCAGGACTCAGCTGCAAGGCAAGGGTTTTAAAGCACAATATACAAAGGGGGCACTAATAATAATAATAATGATAATAAAACATTTTATTTATACCCCGCCCTCCCCAGCCAAGGCCGGGCTCTGGACGGCTGACAACCAACAATCAAAGCAAGTGGATTGAAATGCAACTGAAAAAACAAGATTGAAATGCAATGTTAACACATTAATGTTTTAATCACCAGAGCTAGACAGGGAGCTATACAAAACTCAACTTCTTTTTCAAAACGTTTCACAGCTTTTTTTAAAAAAAAATTGTGCGTAGATGCCACTATCTTTATTTCTTTGGACCTGGAAAGACCTGCTAAAAGGGTCTGGGGGAATCTCTTTTTTTTCTTAGGACCTAGGAAGACCCCTGCTAAAAGAGTTTCTGGGGAATCTTCCTTCCTTCCTTCCTTCCTCTAAATTCTCAACAACAGAACCCCCTCGGCAGATGTTAAAAATCCACTTCACACTCCAGCCCGGCCAGATAAAACCAAAGGATCAGTGTCAGGAAATAAGGTTAGGAAAGGGGGGAGAAGGAAAAAAAGAAGCAACGTGACGACGTCAAACACAGCAAATATATACCGTGTTTTCCCGTGCATAATAAATAATAATAATAATAATAATAATAATAATAATAATAATAATAATAATAAATTTATACCCCACCCTTCCCGGTTAAAAAACCAGGCTCAGGGCGGCTAACAACAAATACAAAACACTGTGACTTAAAATGTGACTTAAAAACAGAATATAATACAACATAAATGCAGCATCAATATCAAGAAAATTCAAAAATTCGGGGGTCATTTTTTTGGGGGGGGGGGTGAATCTCAGTCCGTAGACATCAAATGATCGCCAGGGCGAACCGGCCAAGTTGGTCCTACTAGGGCCAGCAAGGAGACCAGGGAAGAATTTAAATGTAGGGTCTCAGAAAGGGTTTCCTCATAGAAGGATCAGGCTAATTCAAACTGTGAAGGCCAGGTGTAATAGCTCTGTGTTACAGGCCCTAGTCTCGTGAGACAGAGCGTTCCACCAGGTCAGAGTCACCACTAAAAAGGCCCTGGCCCTGGTGGAGGATAATCTGGCTTCCTTAGGGCCTGCAACCTTTAAGCTATTCTTATTCATGGACCTTAGGGTCCTTGGCATCTGAAGGCAGCCATGTTTAGGGAAGCTTTGAACGTTTGATGGGTTACGGTATTTTAATCTTTTGTTGGAAGCCGCACAGAGTGGCTGGGGAAGCCCAGCCAGATGGGCGGGGTATCTGTAATAAATTATTATTATTATCATATATTATCGGGCACAAGAGCAAGGAGCTCCCCAAAGGCCCTGGGGCGAGTCCTCCACAGAGGGCTCGATAAGGAAACTCGGAATACGTGCGCTGAGCTACCTCCACACGACGGTCGCCTCCAGACTGGATTATTGCAACTCGCTCTACGTGGGGCTGCCCCTGAGACTGTCCCAGAAACTCCAGCGGGTGCAGAATGCCGCGGCGAGAATCCTTATGGGTTCCTTACCGCAGGATCACATTCACCCGGTGCTATACCAGCTGCACTGGCTCCTGGTGGAGGACAGGAACGGGTTCAAGGTGCTGGTTTTAACCCTTGAAAGCCCTATATGGCCTAGGACCGCCTCTCCTGGTACGTCCCGTGGTCCTCAAACAAAAACATCTTGGAGGTCCCAAGCCACAGGAAGGCTAGGCTGGCCTCGACCAGAGCCATGGCCCCAATCTGGTGGAACGCTCCGTCACAAGAGACTAGGGCCCTGTGGGACTTGACATCTTTCCGCACCGCCTGCAAGACAGAGCTGTTCCACCAGGCCTTTGGCCAGGGCACAGCCTGACGCCCTCCTTTGGCAATCCTCACAGAACTCTAGCCCAATGGTTGCCATTAATTTGATTTTAGAATGCTGTATGGCTTTACTGTTGTTAGCCGCTCTGAGCCCGGCTTTGGCTAGGGACGGTAGGATAAACCGGTTTTTTCGCTCCATAAGACTCACCTAGTTTTTAGAGGAGGAAAACAAGAAAAATATATATTCTGAATGAAACAGTGGATGTATGATTTTGGT
Organism: Podarcis muralis; assembly: GCF_964188315.1. Taxonomy (NCBI): domain Eukaryota; kingdom Metazoa; phylum Chordata; class Lepidosauria; order Squamata; family Lacertidae; genus Podarcis; species Podarcis muralis. The sequence continues at coordinate 958,081 of NC_135673.1, read as the reverse complement.
GGTTCATGCTGTGGCCACAGACAGCATGACGGTGCTGACGGTGAGTTTGGGGTGGCCCAATGCAAAAATCCTGAGGATCCATGTGGATCCGTGCTTATGGATCCACATTTTTGCACCATTGCAGCCCCAGGAAACAGTGGGTGTGTGATATTTTTGGTGTAGGCTGTAGCCATGGACATGCTATGTGATCTGATGGTAAATTTGGGGTGACCCAATGTAAAAATCCTGAGGGTCCATGGGCTTTCATCTCCCCCCCTCCCAGGCGGCCTCCTTTATGCTAGTCCCTTATCTCTCTCCTGATCCCACCAATCAGCTGCTTCCTGTCAACACTCCCTTCTCCCCTCCTTTGCCTTAGTGTCTTTTCCTTAGCTGGAGCAGTTTTTTGCTCCTCCTTTTTGCCTAATTTCTTTCCTCATTGATTTAGTCTTCTTGTATCCTCTCCTTGCACTTTTGCTGTCTTTACCTCCCCCCCCCCCTTCCCAGGCAGCCTCCTTTATTGCTAGCGTCCCTTATCTCACTTCCGATTGGTGGCTTTGTTTCAACACCCACTTCCCTCTTTCAAAAAAAAAAAAAGCATGATCTGCTTTTCGCCCCCGGTCAATTCGGCTCCAGGGACCATAAGGCGCACAGACATTCCCCCATTACTTTTTAGCGAAAAATACCATAAATAAGATATTATTATTATTATTATTATTATTATTATTATTATTATTATTACCACCTCCGACCCCAGCCCAGCCCCCGGCAATAACGCCCAAGGTACCTTTGCGATTCATGCCCATCTGCAGGCACTTGAGCAGGCGGCAGTACTGGCAGCGGTTGCGCTGCTTGCGGGACATGACGCAGTTCTTGTCGCGGCTGCACCGGTAGACCCTCTTGTTGCAGATGCTGCGCTTGAAGAAGCCCTTGCAGCCCTCGCAGGAGATGATGCCGTAGTGGAGGCCGGTGGCGCGGTCGCCGCAAATCAGGCAGGTGCGCTGCTCTGCCCGGTCGCCTGCAAGGGGGCGGGGGAGAGGAAACAGCAGTGGGTGAGAGACGCGGGGACAAGGACGCAGAAAAACGAAGGGGACATGGGGCAGTTTTAATAATAATAACAACAATAATAATAAATTTTATTTCTACCCCGCTCTCCCCAACCAAGACTGGGCTCAGGGCAGCTAACAAGCAAAAAAAAACAAAACACAAGTTGATTGAAATGCAACTTTAAAAACAAGATTAAAACACAACGTTAAAATGCAGCCTCATCACAGGAGCCCAGCACAGTGTGAACAGCTCAGGGAGAAAGAGCAGGATTAGGACATGCTGCAAATCCACATTTAGCCAATGAGGGGCAGTCGAGCATTATATTTGAGGACAAGTTGCTTGTAAGAACCTTGCAGCAATAGAGGCTAATCAGACTTCCTTAGGGCCCGGGACCTCTAGGGTGTTGCTATTTATGGACCTTAAGGTCCTCTGTGGGGCAGACCGGGAGGGGCGGTCCAGGGGACCTCGGTGCCACCGCCTGGGGAAGGGACCCAGGCGCAGGTTCGAAATGGGCAGGGAGATTCGGTTCAGGGCAGGGGTAGGCAAACGGTCCAGTAGTGCCTTCGAAAGCAACTACCATATTTTTTGCTCTGTAAGACACTTTTTCCTCCTAAAAAGGAAGGGGAGAGGTCTGTGTGTCTTACGGAGCGAATGTGGGGTCCGTCGCTGGCTCCCTTTCCGGCCCCCGGCCCCTTGCCCAGGCCTCCATTGTTGAATGTTTTTCTCCCCCTGCCCCAAAGGTTGTAGCTGGAATCGCACGGCACCAAGTTTCCTATCAACCGCTTGCAACACGGCTGGAATATATCTATTTCCAACAGGAGGTGGAGGGGAGAAAAGATTTAACATGGCGCGCTTTTGCTTTAGCCTTTGCTATTGCAGCACACAGATAGTGTGTGGAGAATAGTCGTAGCTAGAGAAGCAAAGCTACAGGGAATCAGGCAGAGGGCCTTCTTGGTGATGGCGTGTTGGGTTGAAATAAACGACAGACGAGTGGCAAGTGTCATCCGGGAGGCATCTCTCGGGGAGTCCCTTTTATTGAATATTACAGCATTGCCACGTATGCGCTTGTTGCTGATTGGTTAACACAAATACATTGCGAGGGTTGCATATAAGACCTTACTCATTGATAGATAAAAGGAACACAGAGTTAGACAGGCCTAAAAGCCTCCTTACTAAACAACTACTGATGACTGATATAGCGAGACTTGAAGAATATACAGAAGGATAAGAACAGGTCAGGATGTGCACTTAATGTGAACTAAACATTCCAGGTTGGTAAGAAAAGAATGTACAGAGATGGAGAAGGTCAGGTCAAGATGTGATGTTTCATGAACTGAACATTCCAGGAAGGAACGTTTCAGACTCAGAGCAGTTTGTGTCAGACTCATGTGCAGAAGCAAATGTGTAGAAGCAAATGTGTAGAAGCAAATGTGTAGAAAATGTGTAGAAGCAAATGTGTAGAAAATGTGTAGAAGCAAATGTGCAGAAAATGTGTAGAAGCAAATGTCTAGAAAATGTGTAGAAGCAAAGCTTCCCATCATCCTATCATCGGCGCCCTCCCATCAGATGTTAAAGAAATAAACAACATTTAGAAGACATCTGAAGGCAGCCCTGTTCAGGGATGTTTTTCATGCATGACATTTTCGTGTAATTTTGGTGTTTGTTGGAAGCCGCCCAGAGCGGCTGGGGAAAGCCAGCCAGATGGGCAGGGTACAAATCATAAATAAGTATTATTATTATTATTATTATTATTATTATTATTATTATTATTATCATCATCATCATCATCATCACCACCACCACCACCACCACCACCACCCGGCACAAAGTTTCGTATCGATCGCTCGCAATACGGCTGGGATATATTTATTTCCTACAGGAGGAGGAGGCGGAAAAATAAGGTTTAATATGACGAGCTGTCGCTTTCGCCTTCGCCATTGCAGCACAGATAGGTGTGTTCTGATTTGGTTTTTTCCTCCTAAAAGGGGGAAATGTCTGTGCGTCTTATGGAGCGAATGTGGGGTCGATCGCTGCCCTTGCCCAGGTCTCCATTGCTGAATTTTCTGCAGATGGAGGCCGTTTTCTTCCCCGCAACACATGACCGGCTGATTAGATTATGTCTGGACAAATGTAAAAATATTTGAAATATCTATGTATCTTGTTGGTGTTGGTGTATTTGAAATGAAAACTTAATAAAAAGCATTTTTTTAAAAAAAAAATTATGTCCAGAAACAGCAGAAACGGCTCCCTTTCCTTTCCTAAAGATCCTGCCCAGGAAATGGAACCAATTCCGTCTCAACTGATCAATCGAGATCCCAAAATGGCATTGCTTTCTCTATTTGCAGATGAAGCACAAAATCTTAGAGACAAAAGACTTCATTGTGCATCTTAGAACTGCCGCACGTCTTGCCGCTGCTGGACAATGGAGGACATTAAACGTGAACCTTAATTTTAATTTACGGAATTAATTTTGATGGGAAAGTTAACAGAAAGGATAGGTAAAAGAAAACAACATGAGAAATTACGTAAGTTTTACATAACGTGGTCCTCCTTTATTACATATGCATCAAAGAAAGAACATGCATTTAAACCACCTAAGACACACGGGAGCAGGTGGAATGAGATTTTTTTTAAACCAGCAACTGTAGAAATAATTTTTCATTTGATAGGGTGGGATATATTTTCATGGGAGAAACGTCGGAAGAGATGGTATCTGTATTTTTATGGGAGAAGTGTCAGAGCGGATGGAAAACGTCCCTATTTTCATGTCTGTATTTTTATGGGAGAAAAGTCGGAGGGGATGATGTCCATTTTTTTTAGGGGAGAAATGTCCCAGAGCAGGGATCCCCAAACTTTTTTGCAAGAGGGCCAGATTTGATGACGGGAACGTGTGTGAGGGCCCTTTTTTAGGATTGAGGAGCTTTCTTTACCATTTTGCCCCAAAGTTGTTGAGCTTTATTCTAGGATTTTACCCCATGGTTGTTGACGTTTTTTGAGGATTTTACCCCAAAACTGTTAAGCTTCTTTTAGGATTTTACCCCAAAGTTGATGAGCTTTTCTTAGGATTTTACCCCATGGTTGAATGTCCATAGTCCCACGGGAGAAATGTCGAAGGAGATGGAGGACACCGCTATTTTTATGGGAGAAACGTCGGAGGGGATGGCAGAACGTCCCTATTTTCATGGGAGAAACGTCAGAGGGGACAGTGTCTGAATATTCATGGGAGAAACGTAGAAAGGGATTGCAGAACGTCCCTATTTTCATTGGAGAAACGTCGGAGGGGATGGCAGAACGTCCCTGAATATGTCTGAATATTCATGGGGGAAACGTCGGAGGGGATGGCAGAAGATCCCTATTTTCATGGGAGAAACGTCGAAACGTCCCTATTTTCATGGGAGAAACGTCGAAACGTCCCTATTTTCATGGAAGAAACGACGGAGGGGACAGTGTCTGAATATTCATGGGAGAAACGTCGAAAGGGATGGCAGAACGTCCCTATTTTCACGGGAGAAACGTCGGAGGGAATGGCAGAATGTCCCTATTTTCACGGGAGAAATGTTGGAGGGGATGGCAGAACGTTCCTATTGTCACGGGAGAAATGTTGGGAGGGGATGGCAGAACGTCCCTATTTTCACGGGAGAAATGTTGGAGGGGATGGCAGAACGTCCCTATTTTCATGGGAGAAACATCGGAAGGGATGGCAGAACGTCCCTATTTTCATGGGAGAAACGTCGGAGGGGACAGTGTCTGAATATTCATGGGGGAAACGTCGGAGGGGATGGCAGAACGTCCCTATTTTCAAGGGAGAAATGTTGGAGGGGATGGCAGAACGCCCCTATTTTCACGGGAGAAATGTTGGAGGGGATGGCAGAACGTCCCTATTTTCACGGGAGAAATGTTGGAGGGGATGGCAGAACGTCCCTATTTTCATGGGAGAAACATCGGAAGGGATGGCAGAACGTCCCTATTTTCATGGGAGAAACGTCGGAGGGGACAGTGTCTGAATATTCATGGGGGAAACGTCGGAGGGGATGGCAGAACGTCCCTATTTTCAAGGGAGAAATGTTGGAGGGGATGGCAGAACGCCCCTATTTTCACGGGAGAAATGTTGGAGGGGATGGCAGAACGTCCCTATTTTCACGGGAGAAATGTTGGAGGGGATGGCAGAATGTCCCTATTTTCACGGGAGAAATGTTGGATTGCAGAATGTCCCTATTTTCACGGGAGAAATGTTGGAGGGGATGGCAGAATGTCCCTATTTTCACGGAAGAAATGTTGGAGGGGACAGTGTCTGAATATTCATGGGGGAAACGTCGGAGAGGATGGCAGAACGTCCCTATTTTCAAGGGAGAAATGTTGGAGGGGATGGCAGAAAGTCCCTATTTTCATGGGAGAAATGTTGGAGGGGATGGCAGAACGTCCCTATTTTCATGGGAGAAATGTTGGAGGGGATGGCAGAACGTCCCTATTTTCATGGGAGAAACGTTGGAGGGGGTGGCAGAATGTCCCTATTTTCACGGGAGAAATGTTGGATTGCAGAATGTCCCTATTTTCACGGGAGAAATGTTGGAGGGGATGGCAGAATGTCCCAATTTTCACGGAAGAAATGTTGGAGGGGACAGTGTCTGAATATTCATGGGGGAAACGTCGGAGGGGATGGCAGAACGTCCCTATTTTCATGGGAGAAATGTTGGAGGGGATGGCAGAACGTCCCTATTTTCATGGGAGAAATGTTGGAGGGGATGGCAGAACGTCCCTATTTTCATGGGAGAAACGTCGAAACGTCCCTATTTACATGGGAGAAACGACGGAGGGGACAGTGTCTGAATATTCATGGGAGAAACGTCGAAAGGGATGGCAGAATGTCCCTATTTTCACGGGAGAAATGTTGGAGGGGATGGCAGAACGTCCCTATTTTCACGGGAGAAATGTTGGAGGGGATGGCAGAATGTCCCTATTTTCACGGGAGAAATGTTGGATTGCAGAATGTCCCTATTTTCACGGGAGAAATGTTGGAGGGGATGGCAGAATGTCCCTATTTTCACGGAAGAAATGTTGGAGGGGACAGTGTCTGAATATTCATGGGGGAAACGTCGGAGAGGATGGCAGAATGTCCCTATTTTCAAGGGAGAAATGTTGGAGGGGATGGCAGAAAGTCCCTATTTTCACGGGAGAAATGTTGGAGGGGATGGCAGAACGTCCCTATTTTCATGGGAGAAATGTTGGAGGGGATGGCAGAACGTCCCTATTTTCATGGGAGAAATGTTGGGGGGGATGGCAGAACGTCCCTATTTTCACGGGAGAAACGTTGGAAGGGATGGCAGAACGTCCCTATTTTCACGGAAGAAATGTTGGAGGGGATGGCAGAACGTCCCTATTTTCATGGGAGAAATGTTGGAGGGGGTGGCAGAATGTACCTATTTTCATGAGAGAAATGTTGGAGGGGATGGCAGAACGTCCCTATTTTCACGGGAGAAGTGTTGGAGGGGATGGCAAAACGTCCTTATTTTCATGGGAGAAATGTTGGAGGGGATGGCAGAACGTCCCTATTTTCACAGGAGAAATGTTGGAGGGGATGGCAGAACGTCCCTATTTTCATGAGAGAAACGTCGGAGGGGATGGCAGAACGTCCCTATTTTCATGGGAGAAATGTTGGAGGGGATGGCAGAACGTCCTTATTTTCATGGGAGAAATGTTGGAGGGGATGGCAGAACGTCCCTATTTTCATGGGAGAAACGTCGGAGAGGATGGCAGAACGTCCCTATTTTCATGGGAGAAATGTTGGAGGGGATGGCAGAACGTCCTTATTTTCATGGGAGAAATGTTGGGGGGGATGGCAGAACGTCCCTATTTTCATGGGAGAAATGTTGGAGGGGATGGCAGAATGTCCCTATTTTCATGGGAGAAACATCGGAAGGGATGGCAGAACGTCCCTATTTTCATGGGAGAAACGTAGGAGGGGGCAGTGTCTGAATATTCATGGGGGAAACGTTGCAGAACGTCCCTATTTTCACGGGAGAAATGTTGGAGGGGATGGCAGAATGTCCCTATTATCACGGGAGAAATGTTGGAGGGGATGGCAGAATGTCCCTATTTTCACGGGAGAAATGTTGGATTGCAGAATGTCCCTATTTTCACGGGAGAAATGTTGGAGGGGATGGCAGAATGTCCCTATTTTCACGGAAGAAATGTTGGAGGGGACAGTGTCTGAATATTCATGGGGGAAACGTCGGAGAGGATGGCAGAATGTCCCTATTTTCACGGGAGAAATGTTGGAGGGGATGGCAGAACGTCCCTATTTTCATGGGAGAAATGTTGGAGGGGATGGCAGAACGTCCCTATTTTCATGGGAGAAATGTTGGAGGGGATGGCAGAACGTCCCTATTTTCATGGGAGAAATGTTGGAGCGGATGGCAGAACGTCCCTATTTTCATGGGAGAAATGTTGGAGGGGATGGCAGAACGTCCCTATTTTCATGGGAGAAACGTCGAAACGTCCCTATTTTCATGGGGGAAACGACGGAGGGGACAGTGTCTGAATATTCATGGGAGAAACGTCGAAAGAGATGGCAGAATGTCCCTATTTTCACGGGAGAAATGTTGGAGGGGATGGCAGAACGTCCCTATTTTCAAGGGAGAAATGTGGGAGGGGATGGCAGAACGTCCCTATTTTCATGGGAGAAATGTTGGAGGGGGTGGCAGAATGTCCCTATTTTCATGGGAGAAAGGTTGGAGGGGATGGCAGAACGTCCCTATTTTCACGGGAGAAATGTCGGAGGGGATGGCAGAACGTCCCTATTTTCACGGGAGAAATGTTGGAGGGGATGGCAGAACGTCCCTATTTTCATGGGAGAAATGTTGGAGGGGATGGCAGAACGTCCCTATTTTCATGGGAGAAATGTCGGAGGGGATGGCAGAACGTCCCTATTTTCACGGGAGAAATGTTGGAGGGGATGGCAGAACGTCCCTATTTTCATGGGAGAAACGTCGAAACGTCCCTATTTTCATGGGGGAAACGACGGAGGGGACAGTGTCTGAATATTCATGGGAGAAACGTCGAAAGAGATGGCAGAATGTCCCTATTTTCACGGGAGAAATGTTGGAGGGGATGGCAGAACGTCCCTATTTTCAAGGGAGAAATGTGGGAGGGGATGGCAGAACGTCCCTATTTTCATGGGAGAAATGTTGGAGGGGGTGGCAGAATGTCCCTATTTTCATGGGAGAAAGGTTGGAGGGGATGGCAGAACGTCCCTATTTTCACGGGAGAAATGTCGGAGGGGATGGCAGAACGTCCCTATTTTCACGGGAGAAATGTTGGAGGGGATGGCAGAACGTCCCTATTTTCATGGGAGAAATGTTGGAGGGGATGGCAGAACGTCCCTATTTTCATGGGAGAAATGTCGGAGGGGATGGCAGAACGTCCCTATTTTCACGGGAGAAATGTTGGAGGGGATGGCAGAACGTCCCTATTTTCATGGGAGAAGTGTTGGAGGGGATGGCAAAACGTCCTTATTTTCATGGGAGAAATGTTGGAGGGGATGGCAGAACGTCCCTATTTTCACAGGAGAAATGTTGGAGGGGATGGCAGAACGTCCCTATTTTCATGAGAGAAACGTCGGAGGGGATGGCAGAACGTCCCTATTTTCATGGGAGAAATGTTGGAGGGGATGGCAGAACGTCCTTATTTTCATGGGAGAAATGTTGGAGGGGATGGCAGAACGTCCCTATTTTCATGGGAGAAACGTCGGAGAGGATGGCAGAACGTCCCTATTTTCATGGGAGAAATGTTGGAGGGGATGGCAGAACGTCCTTATTTTCATGGGAGAAATGTTGGAGGGGATGGCAGAACGTCCCTATTTTCATGGGAGAAATGTTGGAGGGGATGGCAGAATGTCCCTATTTTCATGGGAGAAACATCGGAAGGGGTGGCAGAACGTCCCTATTTTCATGGGAGAAACGTAGGAGGGGGCAGTGTCTGAATATTCATGGGGGAAACGTTGCAGAACGTCCCTATTTTCACGGGAGAAATGTTGGAGGGGATGGCAGAATGTCCCTATTATCACGGGAGAAATGTTGGATTGCAGAATGTCCCTATTTTCACGGGAGAAATGTTGGAGCGGATGGCAGAACGTCCCTATTTTCACGGGAGAAATGTTGGAGGGGATGGCAAAACGTCCCTATTTTCATGGGAGAAATGTTGGAGGGGATGGAAGAACGTCCCTATTTTCAAGGGAGAAATGTTGGAGGGGATGGCAGAACGTCCCTATTTTCACGGGAGAAATGTTGGAGGGGATGGCAGAATGTCCCTATTTTCACGGGAGAAATGTTCGATTGCAGAATGTCCCTATTTTCACGGGAGAAATGTTGGAGGGGACAGTGTCTGAATATTCATGGGGGAAACGTCGGAGAGGATGGCAGAACGTCCCTATTTTCAAGGGAGAAATGTTGGAGGGGATGGCAGAACGTCCATTTTTTCACGGAAGAAATGTTGGAGGGGATGGCAGAACGTCCCTATTTTCATGGGAGAAATGTTGGAGGGGATGGCAGAAAGTCCCTATTTTCACGGGAGAAATGTTGGAGGGGATGGCAGAACGTCCCTACTTTCACGGGAGAAATGTTGGAGGGGATTGCAGAACGTCCCTATTTAAATGGGAGAAATGTTGGAGGGGATGGCGGAACGTCCCTATTTTCATGGGAGAAATGTTGGAGGGGATGGCAGAACGTCCCTATTTTCATGGGAGAAATGTTGGAGGAGATGGCGGAACGTCCCTATTTTCATGGGAGAAATGTTGGAGGGGATTGCAGAACGTCCCTATTTTCATGGGAGAAATGTTGGAGGGGATGGCAGAACGTCCCTATTTTCATGGGAGAAACATGGGAGGGGATGGCATAACGTCCCTATTTTCATGGGAGAAACGTCGGAGGGGACAGTGTCTGAATATTCATGGGGGAAACATCGGAGGGGATGGCAGAACGTCCCTATTTTCGAGGGAGAAATGTTGGAGGGGATTGCAGAACGTCCCTATTTTCATGGGAGAAACGTTGGAGGGGATGGAAGAACGTCCCTATTTTCATGGGAGAAACGTTGGAGGGGGTGGCAGAATGTCCCTATTTTCATGGGAGAAATGTTGGAGGGGATGGCAAAACGTCCCTATTTTCATGGGAGAAATGTTTGAGGGGATGGCAGAACGTCCCAATTTCAAGGGAGAAATGTTGGAGGGGATGGCAGAACGTCCCTATTTTCACGGGAGAAATGTTGGAGGGGATGGCAGAATGTCCCTATTTTCACGGGAGAAATGTTCGATTGCAGAATGTCCCTATTTTCACGGGAGAAATGTTGGAGAGGGTGGCAGAATGTCCCTATTTTCATGGGAGAAACGTCGGAGGGGACAGTGTCTGAATATTCATGGGGGAAACATCGGAGGGGATGGCAGAACGTCCCTATTTTCGAGGGAGAAATGTTGGAGGGGATGGCAGAACGTCCCTATTTTCATGGGAGAAACGTTGGAGGGGATGGAAGAACGTCCCTATTTTCATGGGAGAAACGTTGGAGGGGGTGGCAGAATGTCCCTATTTTCATGGGAGAAATGTTGGAGGGGATGGCAAAACGTCCCTATTTTCATGGGAGAAATGTTGGAGGGGATGGCAGAACGTCCCTATTTTCAAGGGAGAAATGTTGGAGGGGATGGCAGAACGTCCCTATTTTCACGGGAGAAATGTTCGATTGCAGAATGTCCCTATTTTCACGGGAGAAATGTTGGAGGGGGTGGCAGAATGTCCCTATTTTCACGGGAGAAATGTTGGAGGGGACAGTGTCTGAATATTCATGGGGGAAACGTCGGAGAGGATGGCAGAACGTCCCTATTTTCAAGGGAGAAATGTTGGAGGGGATGGCAGAAAGTCCCTATTTTCACGGGAGAAATGTTGGAGGGGATGGCAGAACGTCCCTACTTTCACGGGAGAAATGTTGGAGGGGATTGCAGAACGTCCCTATTTAAATGGGAGAAATGTTGGAGGGGATGGCGGAAGATCCCTATTTTCATGGGAGAAATGTAGGAGGGGATGGCAGAACGTCCCTATTTTCATGGGAGAAATGTTGGAGGGGATTGCAAAACGTCCCTATTTTCATGGGAGAAATGTTGGAGGGGATGGCGGAACGTCCCTATTTTCATGGGAGAAATGTTGGGGGGGATTGCAGAACTTCCCTATTTTCATGGGAGAAATGTTCGAGGGGATGGCAGAACGTCCCTATTTTCATGGGAGAAACATCGGAGGGGATGGCATAACGTCCCTATTTTCATGGGAGAAACGTCGGAGGGGACAGTGTCTGAATATTCATGGGGGAAACATCGGAGGGGATGGCAGAACGTCCCTATTTTCACGGTAGAAATGTTGGAGGGGATAGCAGAAAGTCCCTATTTTCACGGGAGAAATGTTGGAGGGGACAGTGTCTGAATATTCATTTGGGAAACGTCGGAGGGGATGGCAGAACGTCCCTATTTTCAAGGGAGAAATGTTGGAGGGGATGGCAGAACGTCCCTATTTTCATGGGAGAAATGTTGGAGGGGATTGCAGAACGTCCCTATTTTAATGGGAGAAATGTTGGAGGGGATGGCAGAACGTCCCTATTTTCATGGGAGAAATGTTGGAGGGGATGGCTGAATGTCCCTATTTTCACGGGAGAAATGTTGGAGGGGATGGAAGAACATCCCTATTTTCACGGGAGAAATGTTGGAGGGGATTGCAGAACGTCCCTATTTTCATGGGAGAAATGTTGGAGGGGATTGCAGAACGTCCCTTTTTTCACGGGAGAAATGTTGGAGGGAACAGTGTCTGAATATTCATGGGGGAAACGTCAGAGGGGATGGCAGAACGTCCCTATTTTCAAGGGAGAAATGTTGGAGGGGATGGCAGAACGTCCCTATTTTCACGGGAGAAATGTTGGAGGGGATGGCAGAATGTCCCTATTTGCACGGGAGAAATGTTGGAGAGTATTGCAGAATGTCCCTATTTTCACGGGAGAAATGTTGGAGGGGATGGCAGAACGTCCCTATTTTCGAGGGAGAAATGTTGGAGGGGATGGCAGAACGTCCCTATTTTCACGGGAGAAATGTTGGAGGGGATGGCAGAACGTCCCTATTTTCATGGGAGAAATGTTGGAGGGGATGGCAGAACGTCCCTATTTTCACGGGAGAAATGTTGGAGGGGATGGCAGAACGTCCCTATTTTCATGGGAGAAATGTTGGAGGGGATTGCAGAACGTCCCTATTTTCATGGGAGAAATGTTGGAGGGGATGGCAGAACGTCCCAATTTTCATGGGAGAAATGTCGGAGGGGATTGCAGAACGTCCCTTTTTTCACGGGAGAAATGTTGGAGGGGATGGCAGAACGTCCCTATTTTCATGGGAGAAATGTTGGAGGGGATGGCAGAACGTCCCTATTTTCATGGGGGAAACGTCGGAGGGGATGGCAGAACGTCCCTATTTTCAAGGGAGAAATGTTGGAGGGGATGGCAGAACGTCCCTATTTTCATGGGAGAAATGTTGGAGGGGATTGCAGAACGTCCCTATTTTAATGGGAGAAATGTTGGAGGGGATGGCAGAACGTCCCTATTTTCATGGGAGAAATGTTGGAGGGGATGGCTGAATGTCCCTATTTTCACGGGAGAAATGTTGGAGGGGATGGAAGAACATCCCTATTTTCACGGGAGAAATGTTGGAGGGGATTGCAGAACGTCCCTATTTTCATGGGAGAAATGTTGGAGGGGATTGCAGAACGTCCCTTTTTTCACGGGAGAAATGTTGGAGGGAACAGTGTCTGAATATTCATGGGGGAAACGTCAGAGGGGATGGCAGAACGTCCCTATTTTCAAGGGAGAAATGTTGGAGGGGATGGCAGAACGTCCCTATTTTCACGGGAGAAATGTTGGAGGGGATGGCAGAATGTCCCTATTTGCACGGGAGAAATGTTGGAGAGTATTGCAGAATGTCCCTATTTTCACGGGAGAAATGTTGGAGGGGATGGCAGAACGTCCCTATTTTCGAGGGAGAAATGTTGGAGGGGATGGCAGAACGTCCCTATTTTCACGGGAGAAATGTTGGAGGGGATGGCAGAACGTCCCTATTTTCATGGGAGAAATGTTGGAGGGGATGGCAGAACGTCCCTATTTTCACGGGAGAAATGTTGGAGGGGATGGCAGAACGTCCCTATTTTCATGGGAGAAATGTTGGAGGGGATTGCAGAACGTCCCTATTTTCATGGGAGAAATGTTGGAGGGGATGGCAGAACGTCCCAATTTTCATGGGAGAAATGTCGGAGGGGATTGCAGAACGTCCCTTTTTTCACGGGAGAAATGTTGGAGGGGATGGCAGAACGTCCCTATTTTCATGGGAGAAATGTTGGAGGGGATGGCAGAACGTCCCTATTTTCATGGGGGAAACGTCGGAGGGGATGGCAGAACGTCCCTATTTTCAAGGGAGAAATGTTGGAGGGGATGGCAGAACGTCCCTATTTTCACGGGAGAAATGTAGGAGGGGATGGCAGAACGTCCCTATTTTCACGGGAGAAATGTTGGAGGGGATGGCAGAATGTCCCTTTTTTCACGGGAGAAATGTTGGAGGGGATTGCAGAATGTCCCTATTTTCACGGGAGAAATGTTGGAGGGGATGGCAGAATGTCCCTATTTTCACGGGAGAAATGTTGGAGGGGACAGTGTCTGAAAATTCATGGGGGAAACGTCGGAGGGGATGGCAGAACGTCCCTATTTTCACGGGAGAAATGTTGGAGGGGATGGCAGAACGTCCCTATTTTCACGGGAGAAATGTTGGAGGGGATGGCAGAACGTCCCTATTTTCACGGGAGAAACATCGGAAGGGATGGCAGAACGTCCCTATTTTCATGGGAGAAACATCGGAAGGGATGGCAGAACGTCCCTATTTTCATGGGAGAAACATCGGAAGGGTTGGCAGAACGTCCCTATTTTCACGGGAGAAACGTCGGAAGGGATGGCAGAACGTCCCTATTTTCACGGGAGAAATGTTGGAGGGGATGGCAGAATGTCCCTATTTTCAAGGGAGAAATGTTGGAGGGGATGGCAGAATGTCCCTATTTTCATGGGTGAAATGTTTGAGGGGATGGCAGAACGTCCCTATTTTCAAGGGAGAAATGTTGGAGGGGATGGCAGAATGTCCCTATTTTCACGGGAGAAATGTTGGAGGGTATTGAAGAACGTCCCTATTTTCATGGGAGAAATGTTGGAGGGGATTGCAGAACGTCCCTATTTTCACGGGAGAAATGTTGGAGGGGATGGCAGAACGTCCCTATTTTCATGGGAGAAATGTTGGAGGGGATGGCAGAACGTCCCTATTTTCATGGGAGAAATGTTTGAGGGGATGGCAGAACGTCCCTATTTTCAAGGGAGAAATGTTGGAGGGGATGGCAGAATGTCTCTATTTTCACGGGAGAAATGTTGGAGGGGATTGCAGAACGTCCCTATTTTCATGGGAGAAATGTCGGAGGGGATTGCAGAACGTCCCTTTTTTCATGGGAGAAATGTTAGAGGGGACAGTGTCTGAATATTCATGGGGGAAACGTCGGAGGGGATGGCAGAACGTCCCTATTTTCAAAGGAGAAATGTTGGAGGGGATGGCAGAACGTCCCTATTTTCACGGGAGAAATGTTGGAGGGGATGGCAGATTGTCCCTATTTTCAAGGGAGAAATGTTGGAGCGGATGGCAGAACGTCCCTATTTTCACGGGAGAAATGTTGGAGGGGATGGCAGAATGTCCCTATTTTCAAGGGAGAAATGTTGGAGGGGATGGCAGAACGTCCCTATTTTCAAGGGAGAAATGTTGGAGGGGATGGCAGAATGCCCCTATTTTCACGGGAGAAATGTTGGAGGGGATGGCAGATTGTCCCTATTTTCACGGGAGAAATGTTGGAGGGGATGGCAGATTGTCCCTATTTTCACGGGAGAAATGTTGGAGGGGACAGTGTCTGAAAATTCATGGGGGAAACGTCGGAGGGGATGGCAGAACGTCCCTATTTTCGAGGGAGAAATGTTGGAGGGGATGGCAGAACGTCCCTATTTTCGAGGGAGAAATGTTGGAGGGGATGGCAGAACGTCCCTATTTTCACGGGAGAAATGTTGGAGGGGATGGCAGAACGTCCCTATTTTCACGGGAGAAATGTTGGAGGGGATGGCAGAACGTCCCTATTTTCACGGGAGAAATGTTGGAGGGGATGGCAGAACGTCCCTATTTTCACGGGAGAAATGTTGGAGGGGATGGCAGAACGTCCCTATTTTCATGGGAGAAACATCGGAAGGGATGGCAGAACGTCCCTATTTTCATGGGAGAAACGTCGGAAGGGATGGCAGAACGTCCCTATTTTCACGGGAGAAATGTTGGAGGGGATGGCAGAACGTCCCTATTTTCATGGGAGAAACATCGGAAGGGATGGCAGAACGTCCCTATTTTCATGGGAGAAACATCGGAAGGGATGGCAGAACGTCCCTATTTTCATGGGAGAAATGTTGGAGGGGATGGCAGAACGTCCCTATTTTCACGGGAGAAATGTTTGAGGGGATGGCAGAACGTCCCTATTTTCATGGGAGAAATGTTTGAGGGGATGGCAGAACGTCCCTATTTTCAAGGGAGAAATGTTGGAGGGGATGGCAGAACGTCCCTATTTTCAAGGGAGAAATGTTGGAGGGGATGGCAGAATGTCCCTATTTTCACGGGAGAAATGTTGGAGGGGATGGCAGAACGTCCCTATTTTCACGGGAGAAATGTTGGGGGGGATGGCAGAACGTCCCTATTTTCATGGGAGAAACATCGGAAGGGATGGCGGAACGTCCCTATTTTCATGGGAGAAACATCGGAAGGGATGGCAGAACGTCCCTATTTTCACGGGAGAAATGTTGGAGGGGATGGCAGAACGTCCCTATTTTCATGGAAGAAATGTTGGAGGGGATGGCAGAACGTCCCTATTTTCATGGAAGAAATGTTGGAGGGGATGGCAGAACGTCCCTATTTTCATGGGAGAAATGTTGGAGGGGGTGGCAGAATGTCCCTATTTTCATGGGAGAAATGTTGGAGGGGATGGCAGAACGTCCCTATTTTCATGGGAGAAATGTTTGAGGGGATGGCAGAACGTCCCTATTTTCAAGGGAGAAATGTTGGAGGGGATGGCAGAACGTCCCTATTTTCATGGGAGAAATGTTTGAGGGGATGGCAGAACGTCCCTATTTTCAAGGGAGAAATGTTGGAGGGGATGGCAGAATGTCCCTATTTTCACGGGAGAAATGTTGGAGGGTATTGCAGAACGTCCCTATTTTCATGGGAGAAATGTTGGAGGGGATGGCAGACCGTCCCTCTTTTCAAGGGAGAAATTTTGGAGGGGATGGCAGAACGTCCCTATTTTCACGGGAGAAATATTGGAGGGGATGGCAGAACGTCCCTATTTTCACGGGAGAAATGTTGGAGGGGATGGCAGAACGTCCCTATTTTCGAGGGAGAAATGTTGGAGGGGATGGCAGAACGTCCCTATTTTCACGGGAGAAATGTTGGAGGGGATGGCAGAACGTCCCTATTTTCACGGGAGAAATGTTGGAGGGGATGGCAGAACGTCCCTATTTTCATGGGAGAAACATCGGAAGGGATGGCAGAACGTCCCTATTTTCACGGGAGAAACGTCGGAAGGGATGGCAGAACGTCCCTATTTTCACGGGAGAAATGTTGGAGGGGATGGCAGAATATCCCTATTTTCACGGGAGAAATGTTGGAGGGGATGGCAGAACGTCCCTATTTTCACGGGAGAAATGTCGGAGGGGATGGCAGAACGTCCCTATTTTCACGGGAGAAATGTTGGAGGGGATGGCAGAATGTCCCTATTTTCACGGGAGAAATGTTGGAGGGGATGGCAGAACGTCCCTATTTTCATGGGAGAAATGTTGGAGGGGATGGCAGAACGTCCCTATTTTCATGGGAGAAATGTTGGAGGGGATTGCAGAACGTCCCTATTTTCATGGGAGAAATGTTGGAGGGGATGGCAGAACGTCCCTATTTTCACGGGAGAAACGTCGGAGGGGATGGCAGAACGTCCCTATTTTCATGAGAGAAACGTCGGAGGGGATGGCAGAACGTCCCTATTTTCATGGGAGAAACATCGGAGGGGATGGCAGAACGTCCCTATTTTCAAGGGAGAAATGTTGGAGGGGATGGCAGAACGTCCCTATTTTCATGGGAGAAACATCGGAGGGGATGGCAGAACGTCCCTATTTTCAAGGGAGAAACATCGGAGGGGATGGCAGAACGTCCCTATTTTCAAGGGAGAAACGTCGGAGGGGATGGCAGAACGTCCCTATTTTCACGGGAGAAACATCGGAGGGGATGATGTGCATTTTTTTAGGGGAGAAATGTCCCAGAACAGGGGTCCCCAATCTTTTTTGCAAGAGGGCCAGATTTGATGACGGGAACGTGTGTGAGGCCCTTTTTTTAGGATTGATGTTGTGGAACTTTTTTTACCATTTTACCCCAAAGTTGTTGACCTTTTCTTGTGGATTATACCCCACAGTTGAACATCCATATTCCAATGGGAGAAATGTCAAGAGATGTAGGACACCCCTATTTTCATTTACGCTGAGCCGCTCTTTGGGGCTGGCTGGGGAAACCCCGGGCTTTCCCCTAAAGGCCCGACAAGCTCAGGCTGCGCACGGCTATGCCAGATGCCAAGACAGCCAGTGGGATGGATCCTGCTCACTGTCTTGGTTAAGTACTTAATTCGTTCCGGAGATCTGTTCTTTACCTTAAGCTGTTCTTAACCTGAAGCACCACTTTAGCTAATGGGGCCTCCTGCTGCTGCTGCGCCGCCGGAGCACGATTTCTGTTCTCATCCTGAAGCAAAGTTCTTAACCCGTGGTAATATTGCTGGGTTAGCGGAGTCTGTAACCTGAAGCGTCTGTAACCTGAGGTGTATGTAACCCAAGGTACCACACACACACACACACACACACACACGTGTATATGTATGTTTGTGTGTGGAAATCCCTGGTTCTCCTGGGCAAGAGAGAAAAAGGAATATACTCACTGCTGGCGTTCAAGGGAAGCACAGAGGAAGGAGAGTTCATCGGTTCAACATCCGTAGCTAGGGAGAGAAAGGAGGCAGGGTTTGAAATGCTGGTCCAATAATAGTAATAATAACAACAATATATTTATACACAATATTAAAACGCAGTAATGCGTCAAACATTAAAAGCTTCCCTAAACATTTCCCCTAAAATAAGACGTGTCCGCACTTACTGGAAGGCGGGTCGTGTTCAGTAGGTGGCTCCCGGTAAAAACCTGGGGGTAAGGAAAGAGATGCGTCATGGGTTGGTGCTATAAGCAAGGATAATAATAATAATAATTTATACTCTGTCCAACTGGGCGGCTTCCAACAAAAGATTAAAATACAATAGTCCGTCAGACATTCAAAGCTTCCCTAAACAGGGCTGGCTTCAAATGTCTTCTAAAAGTCTGGTAGTTGTTTTTCTCTTGGACATCTGGTGGGAGGGAGTTCTGCAGGGCGGGAGCCACCACCGAGAAGGCCCTACTGAGAAGACCATTGCTTAAATTTATTATTATTATTACTATTATTATTATTATTACTACTACTATTATTATTATCCCCTCCCCCATTGTCCAAGTTGCATCCCCAATTATTCTTGCCCGCTTCCGACATTTGTCGACTTCCCGTAAAAAACCCCTCACCTCTTTTTCTAGGGGGGGTAAAAGCCCCAATGATGACAATTAATTAAAATTCCTTATCGCCCTTACCGAAATATAATCACAGGCGGGTTGACAATATAAAACATCCCACATCCCATGTCCTTTTAAAATGTGAGGGGTTTTTTTTGGGGGGGGGGTTGCTGTTTATATTTTGTGTATTTTGTGGGGGGGGGGGTTTTCTGTGAAGCGCCCTGAGAACTCCTGCTATATGGCAGTACAGTGGTACCTTGGGTTAAGTACTTAATTCGTTCCCAAGGTCCGTTCTTAACCTGAAACTGTTCTTAACTTGAAGCACCACTTTAGCTAATGGGGCCTCCCGCTGCTGCCGTGCCACTGGAGCACGATTCCTGTTCTCATCCTGATGCAAAGTTCTTAACCTGAAGCACTAGTTCTGGGTTAGCGGAGGCTGTAACCTGAAGTGTATGTAACCTGAAGCGTATGTGAGCCGAGGTACCACTGTATTTAAATTCAAGAACAGGAATAGTAATTTAAGCAATGAAAGTAAAATAACAACAGCAAAACAACAACCACAATAAAAGAAAAGGCTTCTTCTTGTGTTAGAGGAAGAGGAAGAGAAGAAGGAGGAAGAAAAAGAAGAAGAGGAGGACGAGAAAAGGCTTGGAGTTGCCACAACAACAGAAAAGTCTTCTTCTTGTGTTGCCACAACAGTAAAAGAAAAGATTTGTTCTCGCGTTGCTGCAAGAAGAAGAAGAAAAAGATGAAGAGAAGAAGAAGAAGAGGAGGAGGAGGAAGAGGAGGAGGAAGAAGAGGAGGAAGAAGAGGAGGAAGAAGAGGAGGAGGAGGAGGAAGAAGAAGAGGAGGAGGAAGAAGAAGAGGAGGAGGAGGAAGAGGAAGAAGAAGAGGAGGAGGAAGAAGAGAAAAAGCTCAGTATTGCCACAACAATAAAAAAAGTCTTGTTCTCCTGTTGCCGCAACAACAGCTTCATTCTCCTGTCTCCCCCCGCCCCCGGTCTGGACCACTAGCAGAGGAGACCAAAGGAGAGACCCGAGATGACCACAGGGTCCCGGGTTCGAGTGAGTGGAGACAGTCAAGTTGCAACGGAAATTCCCCCCCCCACACACACAAACAAATTGGGTGAAATTCAGCCGGAAACGCAAGCCGCCCGGCCTCCCCCGGCCCTACTTGGGAGTTGTGGGGGGGGGACGGGGACACACACCACTCAAGGTCTGCAAACGTCGATTTGCAAAGGGATAGAATAATTTCATGTATAACTTGGAATACTTAATGTGATTGGATTGGATTGCGAAAATGAAAAACTGAACAAAAATGATTTTTTAAAAAAAAGAATTTCTACAGTACTTGTTTTTGATTTGAGTTTCCATTGAAACGATGCCGTATTTGAATGTTTTGATATTTTAATGTTGTATTTTAATCTTGTTTTTAAGTTGCATTTCAACCAACTGGTTTTTCTATCGGGCGTTAGCCGCCCTGAGCCCACTCTTGGCTGGGGAGGGCAGGGTACACATAACAAATATTATTATTATTGAATGTCAATTTGCAAAGGGATAGAATAATTTCAGGTCTAATTTGGAATACTTCATGTGATTAGATTGGACTGTTAAAATGGAAAACTTAACAAAAATTATTTTTTTTAAAAAAGAATCATTTCGATGGCGGCTGCATCTCCATCGCTGTTTCTCTCTCTCTCTCTCTTATGCAAACGACAGAAAGCACGTAAATTTGGAGCCTGGTTTACAATGGGGTTTGGGGTTTTTTTGCAACAATTCCGATTGCTTGTGTCTCAAGGTCTGCAAACGTCAATTTGCAAAGGGACAGAATAATTTCATGACTAATTTGGAGTACAGGTGACACTTGAAAAATTAGAATACCACTGAAAAGTTCCTTTCTTTCAGTAATTCAACTTGAAATGGTTTGCAATGGGTGGGGGTTGCAACAATTGCAAACGTGACTCCGTTGCTTTGCTCCTTGCACAGAGGGGGGGACCAGTTTTGCAGCCGCCCGCTTCCTAAGGGAATAATAAGAGGGCTGCAAACCCAAAAATCCGGTTTGGGTGCAATTGCGACTCAAGGACCTTCGAATGACCTTTGGAAGTGGGGGAGAGGGGAGAAGCGGGATAGAAGGAAGAGAAAGGAGTTATTGTTGTTGTTATTGTTATTATTATTATTCTATGTCGATTTACAAAGGGATAGAATCTCCAACGCCGTTCTCTCTTTTTTTTCCTCTTCTTTTTTTTGCAAAAAATTTGGAGGATCAGCCTGGTTTGCAATGGGGCTTTTTTTTTGCAGCAATTCTGATTGCTTTGCTCCTTGCATGGAGGGGGGGGGGACCAGTTTTGCAGCCGCCCGCTTCCTAAGGGATAAGAGGGCTGCAAACCCAAAAAATCTGGTTTGGGTGCAATTGCGACATTTGGCCAAGGGACAGCCTGACCCCCTCCTTTAATACCTCACCGAACTCTAGCCCAATGTTTGCCATTAATTTGATTTTGAACTGATTTTAGAATGAACAGATTTTAGAACGATGCGTTATTTTATGGTTTTGGGGGTTTTTTTTCAAAAAAAATTATCAAATGTCCAAAAAATTTTGAAACAAACATCCATCCTATTTGTAATTAAAACAATCTTGATAACATTGTTAAGTGACTTCCTCAAACCCCCCTGGTTGAATTTCATTATATATCATTTTAACAGTTTTATATATCATTTTAACAGTTTTCCAAAATCAATCTTCTCAAATTATCTTGATCACTTAACATCTTTCATTCTTTCTAATGTGGCTTTAGACATCTTAATTCCTATCCTTACAAATTTAAATACTAAGCCTATCTCATGTTGTTTTATTGTTGTCAGTCGCTCTGAGCCGGGCTTCGGCTGGGGAGGGTGGGCTATAAGTAAAAAAAATATAATTATTATTAAGAAGGACCTTCGAATGACCTTCGGAGAGAGGGGGGGAAGCCGGATAGAAGGAAGAAAAAGGAGAATAAAGGGGTTGCAATGGGGGGGGGGTATTATTTGTTTTGGGTTTTCCCACCGCAATATAAAAGGCCGGCTTTGCATTTGCATGGGGCTCTTTCGATTGATCTGGGGGGTTGTAAAATATTCAAGGCGGGCACTGAAACTTCGGGGGGGGGGTATTGATCGGGGGGGGGGGAATAAGGAAGCGGCCGAGGAGGAAGGAAGGATCCTTCAAAGGAAGGAAAATGAACCATTTATAGTGGAATTGGCCCCCCGTCCAAACATGCCCTGCATGATTTATGGGGGGGGGGGAGAAAAGAGAATGGTCGGGGGGGGCATCCTGGGAAGGGGGGAAGGGGGAGATGCCAGCCGGTTTTGGGAGGGGAAGAGTGAAGGAAGAGAAAATTGGGGGGAGATGGGGTTGATTTCGAGTGAATTTATACACACACACACAAACTTTTATATACACACACACACACACACACATATATCTCGTGAAGCTGAGGCTCCAGTACTTTGGCCACCTCATGAGAAGAGAAGACTCCCTGGAGAAGACCCTGATGCTGGGAAAGATGGAGGGCACAAGGAGAAGGGGACAGCAGAGGATGAGATGGTGGGACAGTGTTCTCGAAGCTACCAGCATGAGTTTGACCAAACTGCGGGAGGTAGTGGAGGACAGAGGTGCCTGGTGTGCTCTGGTCCATGGGGTCACGAAGAGGCGGACACGACTAAACAACAACATATATATATATATTTGGGGGGAAGAGTGAAGGCTGAGAAAATGGGGGAGAAGGGGATAGATTTCAAGTGGATTTATACACACACATACATATACACACACACATATATATTTGGGGTCGGGAAGAGTGAAGGAAAATAGGGGGAGATGCGGTAGATTTCTAGTGAATTGACACACACACGGAGAGGGGTGTGTGTGTACACACAAAGTGGTACCTCTAGATACGAACGGGATCCGTTGTGGAGCCCCGTATACATCTAGAGGTAAATTTAACTAGCGACGGCCACATCTGCACATGCACGCGTTGCTTTTCGCCACTTCTGCGCATGCGTGTGGCGTCATTTTGAGTGTCTGTGCATGCGCAAGCAGCGAAACCCGGACGTAATGCGCTCCATTACTTCCGGGTTGCCAAGGAGCGCAACTCGAACGCGCTCAACTCAAAGCATATTTAACCCAAGGTATGACTGTATACACACACACATGGGGGGGAGTGAAGGAAGAGGAAATAGGGGGAGATGCGGTGGATTTCAAGCGTGTGTGTGTGTATATATATATATATATATATATATATATGGGTGGGTGTATTTGTGTGTGTGTATTTCTTTACCCATAAATATAAATATGGGTAAAGAAAGAAGGGGGCATAAGGAAGACCCTCCAAGTGCCCCCCTTTTCTGGGTCTGGTCCTACAAAAGGACAGGCCACCCCAATTTTCATCAGAGAACGGTCGGAGGGTCTGTGGCAGTAAACTTATTTTATGGAAATTATTATTATTATTATGGAACAGGACGTCCCGATTTTCAACCGAGAAAGGCTGGACGGTCTGTGGCAGTAAACTTATTTTATAAAACTTATTATTATTATTATTATTATTATTATTATTATTGAACAGGACATCCCGATTTTCATAAGAGAAAGGATGGAAGATATACAAATGTAGGCCTATTTTATAAAATGACAATTATACATGGAGCTGCTTGATGCGGGAGCCAGATCTATTATTATGATATTCTCATTCTCTGTATAATTAATTATAAATTATAATTATTTCTCATTAGGAACACTGACACCTTCTTGCAGTATCAACATTTCCATGCACCGTAAACCACCTTGAGATTTCTAATTAAAAGAAGACAGAGCAGTCTAGAAACGAACGGGAATAAAATAATAAAATTAGGGTGTTGTAATTATGTATCGTTATTAATGATAAAGGGGGAGCCATATCTATGCAGTACGATATTCTAGAGCGTACAGTTTAAATATTGATTAAATTGAAATATAAAAATATCTATTATTATAGATTATATAATACAAAACTATCTATCTATTATTGTTGTGGTGTTTAGTCGTTTAGTCGTGTCCGACTCTTCGTGACCCCATGGACCAGAGCACGCCAGGCACTTCTGTCTTCCACTGCCTCCCGCATCTATTATTGTAGATTATATAATAATAAGATAGTTTTATATTACATTATAATACAAAAATATCTATCTATTATTAGAGATTACATAATAATAAGATAGATAGTTTTATATTATATTGTGATACTTCAATTATTTGAGATTTTTATATAGCGGTATAGAATGGAAGTGGATCATGACAAAATAATAACATATTAATTTTATGATGTTGTAACTATAATGTCCCCCTTTCTTCACCCACCGACCAATTTTTTGGGGTGGGGGGGCAAATCTGTTAAGATATTCTAATTCTATACATTTCCAAATTCTACTTATCATATTATAATTATATTATATTGTTCAGGGAAGTTTTTAAGGTGTGACATTTTAGTGTATGTTTGGTCTTTGTTGGAAGCTACCCAGAGTGGCTGGGAAAACCCAGCCAGATGGGTGGGGTACAAATAATAAAGTATTATTATTATAGTGGTACCTCGGGTTAAGTACTTAATTCATTCCGGAGGTCTGTTCTTAACCTGAACTGTTCTTAACCTGAAGCACCACTTTAGCTAATGGGGCCTCCTGCTGCCGCCGCGCCGCTGGAACACGATTTCTGTTCTCATGCTGAAGCAAAGTTCTTAACCTGAAGCACTATTTCTGGGTTAGCGGAGTCTGTAACCTGAAGCGTATGTAACCCGAGGTACCACTGTACAATATTCTTCCCATACCCTCCTTCCCAATATCATCCCATCGCATGTCACTTGGCTTGCGGCCTGCAGAAATAAAACAATTCACAATGAAATAATAATATTATGTTATAACAACCAAATATTATTACAATGTTACAATAACAAGATAATAATGTTATGATACTGTTACCATTGATGATTAGAAACAAAGGGGAACGCTTTTTCTCTTTTTCTTGAAATGAAAGCTTCCCATTTTTTCATTTCCCCTTTTTTTTTATATCCCCCCTTTATTATTTCCCCCTTGTTTTTCCCTTCCCCCTTTTATCTTCCCCCCTTTCATTCATTCATTTTTCATTTCCCCCTTTTATTTCCTTTATCGCCCTTGTTTTTCCCTTTCTTCTTTCCCCCTTTCCCCTTGTTTTCTCTTTTCTTCTTTTTCCCCTTTCCCCCACTTGTTTATTCCCTTCCCACCCATTCCCTTTTCCTCCCCTTGATTTCCCCTTTTTCTCTTTTCCCCTTCTTTTCCGCCTTTTCCCTTTTTGTCCCCCCCTTGATTTTCTTTTTCTTCTTTTCCCCCCTTTGCTTACCCCTTTTTTCTTTCCCCTTTTCCCCTCCCCCCCTTTTCTCCCCCTCCCCTTGCTTTCCCCTCCCCCCTTGTTTTTCCCTTTCCTTCTTCCCCTCCCCCTTTTCCTTCTTCCCCCTTGTTTTTCCCATTTCCCCCCTTTCCCCCTTTATTTCCTTTTCCTTCTCCCCCCCTCCTTTGCCCCTTTACTTCTCCCTTTTTCCTTTCCCCTTTTCCGTTATTTTTCCCCTCCCCCCTGTTCTTTCTCCCTCCCTCTGCTTCCCCCCCCCCGCTTTCCCCATTTCCCCCCTTTATTCCCTTTTCCTTCTTCTCCCCCCTTTGTTTATCCCCCTCCCTTTCCCCCCACGCCCCCTTTTCCTTCTCCCCTCAGGATTACCGTTCTGAGGCGGCGGCGGCGCGGGCGGAGGAGGCGGAGGCGGCGGAGGGGGCGGGGGCGGCCTCGGGGTTCCCGGCGTCCTCCGTCCTGCTCCGGGCGGCGGGGGCGGCTCGTCGTCCATGTCTCTCAGGCGGGCGTGGGAGGCGGAGGCGGAAGCAGCAGCCGCGGCGCCCCGGCGCGCCCGGCGCCCATCGCCGCCGCTCCCCGAGCGACCTGACAGGACCGAGCGACTCGACCTGACTGAGGGACCGCGAGCGCCCACGCCCCGTCCCAGCGCGCCGCTCCGCACTGCGCACGCGCCGTCCCGCCCCCTCGGTGGTGCCGGCGCCGCGGATTGGCCGGAGGAGGAGGGGCCCGCCAGGGCGCACGCGCGGCTCCGCCTCCGTGCCCCGACCGACCCCATTGTCCGGCCAGGGACGCGGCGATGCGCACGCGCCGGGGATCGGCGCGCGCGCAGAAGCGCCTCCCCTCCGACCCTGCTAGATGGACTGACTGCGCACGCGCAAAATCACCTCGCCTGCCCCTAGAGGGACTGAATGCGCACGCGCAAACCACCTCCTCGCCTGCCCGCCCAGTGGAACTCACTGCGCACGCGCAAAATTAACATCGCCGGGCTGACTGCACACGCGCAAAATCACCTCGCCTGCCCTACTACAGGGACTAGCTGCGCACGCGCAAAATTAACATCTCTAGGCTGACTGCGCACGCGCAAAATCAACTCTTTGCCGAGCAGACTGCGCGCGCGCAAAACCACCTCCTCGCCTGCCCTCCTAGAGGGACTGGCTGCGCACGCGCAAAATTAACTCTTCGCCGGGCTGACTGCGCACGCGCAGAATCACCTCCCCGCCGGGCCTGACTGCGCACGCGCCAAAATCCTCGCCTCCTCTCCTAGAGGGGCTGGCTGAGCAATATCAACTCCCTGCCGGGCTCACTGCGCACGCGCAGAAACACCGGGAGACGGCCCGACGGCGCACGCGCAGTCTGACAGGCCGGCGGAGCGGGCCGTTCTGCGCACGCGCGGACCCTTCCACGTACTTCTGGATCGCTTCGGGATGAAACAACTGTCGAAACGGGCGTCGGCAGCGGAGAACGTGAGGGGGAAAGCGAACCGCCGTTTTTTGAGAAATTTAGGGCGGCGGCAGCGGCGGGAGAACCTGCTAGGCCCGGTTTCGCAGTTCCGACACCCCCCCCCGCTTGGGAGAAAATGGTCTCTCCCGAA
Source organism: Podarcis muralis (assembly GCF_964188315.1). Classification (NCBI taxonomy): domain Eukaryota; kingdom Metazoa; phylum Chordata; class Lepidosauria; order Squamata; family Lacertidae; genus Podarcis; species Podarcis muralis. The sequence continues at coordinate 931,355 of NC_135673.1, read as the reverse complement.
ATTGGCTGCCTTTTCCGCTAGGCCACGCCCCCTCTTTACATATCCAGAGCCCCGCCCCCTCATGAATATGAACAAGCTCCATTCAGATGGGAGTTGATTGTTATGATCTTGGGAACGTCATGAGACCTTGTTTGTTTTTTTATAATATATATATGTGTGTGTGCGTATCTATTATTATTATTTATTATATATATATATATATATATATAATGTTTTATATATTAAAAAATATATATATTTATATAATAAAAAAATTATTTTTTATATATATATATATATATATATAATTTATTTTATATATATATATATAATGTTATATATATATATATGTATATATAAAAATAATAATATTATATATATTATGATATTTTTTATTATTGTTATAATAAAATTTTATTTCTATCCCGCCCTCCCCAGCCAAAGCCGGGATCAGAGCGGCTAACAACAGTAAAATAATAGAAAATTCTAAAATCTATTCATTGTAAAATCAGTTCAAATCAAATTAATGGCAACCATTGGGCCAGAGCTCCGCGAAGATTGCCAAAGCGGTCAGGCTGTCGCTTGGCCAAAGGCCAGGCGGAACAGCTCCGTCTTGCAGGCCCTGCGGAAAGATGTCAAGTCCCGCAGGGCCCTGGTCTCTTGGGACAGAGTGTTCCACCAGATCGGGGCCACAGCCGAAAAGGACCTGGCTCTGGTCGAGGCCAGCCTAGCCTTCCTGTGGCTCGGGACCTCCAAGATGTTTTTGTTTGAGGACCACGGGATGTACCAGGAGAGGCGGTCCTAGGCCATATAGGGCTTTCAAGGGTTAAAACCAGCACCTTGAACCTGATCCTGTACTCCACCGGGAGCCAGTGCAGCTGGTATAGCACTTCTTGCTTCCCCAAGGGCAGGGGTCTGCAACCCGCGGCTCCGGAGCCGCATGTGGCTCTTTTACACCTTTGCCGCGGCTCTGGGGCGGATACTAGCGAGGGGAGGAGGCGCATTGTGTGCCCCGACACTCCCCACTGTGGCAGGCGCTGTACCGTCCCGATGTCACCTTCCCGCCCGCCCGCTACATTGTAAGGGGCATGTACGCTGGTCACTGCATTGAAAGGGGGCATGTACGCTGGTCACTGTTTTGAAGGGGAGTGAAGAACACACACACACAAAAAAGGTAACTTGTTAATTTAACATTTATTTCTATGAGGAGGAGTAATTCTGAGGGGTCAAACAAAGAAATAATAAAAAAGTGACAAAAAAGTTATTTTTATAATGACGAGTTTTGTGGCTCCCAGTTTTTTTTTTATTCGGAAACGGGTCCAAGTGGCTCTTTTTGTCTTAAAGGTTGCAGACCCCTGCCCAAGGGGGTCCATGCCATAGCTGTCAACCTTCCCCCCCCCCTTTTTTTTTGCAGGAAATTCCCTTCTTCCAGCACCGCTTCCCGCTGCTATCCCGGATTGCTGTCCCCAGGACAGGTGAGGCTGCTGATCCCTTCTTCTCAAATCAGAAAGTTGACAGCTATGGTCCTAGCCATAGCTGTCAACCTTCTTATAATAATGATTTATTATATATACCCCGCCCATCTGGCTGGGTTTCCCCAGCCACTCTGGGCGGCTTCCAACAAAACACTAAAATATAATAACCTATTCAACATTCAAAGCTTCCCTAAACAGGGCTGCCTTCAGATGTCTTCTAAAAGTCTGGTAGTTGATTATCTCTTTGACATCTGGTGGGAGGGCGTTCCACAGGGCAGGCACCACCAACGAGAAGGCCCTCTGCCTGGTTCCCTGTAGCTTTGCTTCTTGTGGTGAGGGAACTGCCAGAAGGCCCTTGGCGCTAGACCTCGGTGTCCGGGCAGAACGATGGGGATGAAGATGCTCCTTCAGGAATACTGGACTGAGGCCGGTCAGGGCTTTAAAGGTCAGCACCAACACTTTGAATTGTGCTCGGAAACGTACTGGGAGCCAATGCTGGTCTTTCAGGACCGGTATTATACGGTCTCAGCAGCCGCTCCCAGTCACCAGTCTGGCTGCTGCATTCTGGATTAGTTGTAGTTTCCGGGTCACCTTCAAAGGTAGCCCCACATAGAGCGCATTGCAGTAGTCCAAGTGGAAGATAACCAAAGCATGCACCACTCTGGCCAGACAGTCTGCAGAAAGGTAGGGTCTCAGCCTGCGTACCAGATGGAGCTGGTAAACAGCTGCCCTGGACACGGATTTGACCTGTGCCTCCAAGGACAGCTGTGAGCCAGTGTGGTGTAGTGGTTAGAGTGGTAGTCTTGTAATCTGGGGAACCGGGTTCGCTTCCCCGCTCCTCCACATGCAGCTGCTGGGTGACCTTGGGCCAGTCACACTTCTCTGAAGTCTCTCAGCCCCACTCACCCCACAGAGTGTTTGTTGTGGGGGAGGAAGGGAAAGGAGAATGTCAGCCGCTTTGAGACTCCTTCGGGTAGGGATAAAGCGGGGTATCAAATCCAAACTCCTCTTCTTACAGTGGTACCTCTAGATACGAATGGTATCCGTTCCGGAGCCCTGTTCGCATCTAGAAGCTAACTAGCGACGTCATGTCTGCGCGCGCGTCGCTTTTCGCCGCTTCTGCGCATGCGTGCGACGTCATTTTGAGCACATGTGCAAGCGACCAAACCCAGAAGACTGGGAGCGCTCTGTTACTTCTGGGTTGCCGCAGAGCGCAACTTGAACACACTCAACTTGAAGCGTATTCAACCTGAGGTATGACTGTATTTATCCTTTGAAAACAACATTCCTAGGTTGAAACATTTCTCACCTTAAAAAAACCACACACACAAAAACCACACCAGCTTCAGTTTTCTCTTCTGTTCCCGTTTTTTACTTTGTTAGTGTTTTCTCTTCAGGTTGTCTGTCACCTTTGATCCCTCTCCAGGGCTGCTCTGCTTTTCTGTTCGCCTGGTGTAGCTTTCTCCAGGAGCCACAGAAGCAAGGGGAGAGAGCAGGGCTAAGCACCCTTTGGAGTGTCGCGCAACGGTAAATTAACCACACAGATTCTTCTTCATAAACAGAATAAAACTTTACTGAAGAAAATAAAGTTGTTCAGAAACAGCATAGTCAAAGAGCATACACAGAGTGCTCATGGCAGCTAGCTGACTCTTCACAGAGGCACAGTCTTAGCTAGTGATTTACTAGAGTCCTGGAGCCACTCTGTCTGCCTTAGCTTTACATAGCAGCAGCAACAACAGCAGCACTACAGTGGTACCTTGTTTTGAGCTTGCTCCGTTTAGGGTCCATTTCGTTGAACCTCTGCAGCAAACCCGGAAGTACCAGAACAGGTTTGCTGCTTGCACACGCGCGGAAGCGCTAAATCGCGCTTCTAACATAAGCACTAAATCATGCTTCGCGCATGCACAGAATGGCGCTTTGTCGAGCATGCCTTTCGTTGAGCATCCGGGGCTCCAGAATGGATCCCAGACACAAAAGGAGGTATGACTATACAGTCAAACCTCATGTTACATCCGCTTCATGTTACGTTCTTTCAGGTTACGTCCCGTGGCGACCCAGAAGTACTGGGAAGGCTTACTTCCGGGTTTCGGCACTCGCACATGCCAGAAGTTTGAAATGACATCACGTGCATGCACAGAAGCGGTGAATCACAACCCGTGCATGCGCAGACACACCGCTGCTGGTTGCGCTCCTTTCATGTTGCTAACGGAGCCCCGGAACGGATCCCGTTCGCAACCAGAGGTACCACTGTATTCCACAAACTACTCCATACACAATCCATACAGCCCTCTGACTGAAGCCCATAAAGAGACTGGCTAATTTTATAGGGAGAAGGAGTCATCACCCAAGATGAGCCACGAGTCGCAGTGACTTAGCAGTTAGCAGGCTTAGGCGTGAATCTTGTGTAGGACTGGCTGCTTCTACTCTCAATAACCTTTGTCTCATGACATGGAGTCGCCCCTTCCCTCCCGTCTAAAATCTGACTGTGGCTGCAGACCTCAGCACAGTTTCTGAGGAACCAGCCCAAATAAAACTCAATGGGGTTTGTTGTTGTTGAGTCGTTTAGTCGTGCCCGACTCTTCGTGACCTCCTGGACCAGAGCACGCCAGGCACTCCTGTCTTCCACTGCCTCCCGCAGTTTGGTCAAACTCATGCTGGTAGCTTCGAGAATACTGTCCAGCCATCTCGTCCTCTTTCGTCCCCTTCTCCTTGTGCCCTCCATCTTTCCCAACATCAGGGTCTTTTCCAGGGAGTCTTCTCTTATGGGGTTTAAAAGGTAAAGGGACCCCTGACCATTAGGTCCAGTCGCAGACGACTCTAGGGTTGTGGTGCTCATCTCGCTCTATAGGCCAAGGGAGCCGGCGTTTGACCGCAGACAGCTTCCGGGTCATGTGGCCAGCATGTCTAAGCCGCTTCTGGCGAACCAGAGCAGTGCATGGAAACGCCGTTTACCTTCCCGCCGGAGTGGTACCTATTTATCTACTTGCACTTTGATGTGCTTTTGAACTGCTAGGTGGGCAGGAGCAGGGACTGAGCAATGGGAGCTCACCCCGTCGCGGGGATTCGGACCGCAGACCTTCTGATCTGCAAGTCCTAGGCTCTGTGGTTTAACCCACAGCGCCACCTCCGCCCCGTTACTTCAGAGTAAATTAAAAAAATGCATAGGATCAAATGTATGTAATGTATTGAGGGATGATGTAGCTCAGTGACTTAGCCGCGACCTCATAAACTGGGCTGCCTCAAATCTCACTTTCCCAGCACTCCGTTGCTGGTCTGCACTGTTGAGATAGAATCCTGACCCTCACGTACCAAACGGAGTTGCTGTCGTGCTTACAGAAATAAATGCAGCTGAAGTGGACAGGATCCTCTAAAAGGCTTTTTAGAAATGCCTTTTCTTGCGTTTGTGATGGATGCTGTTTGCAAAATGTGCCAGATGGTTTATACCCCAAGGCCTTTGGTATATAAGGGTCATTTGATGTTTCTTCCACGTTTATACGAATGGGGTTGGGAAAGCTATTTGGAATATTTGCCAAGAATTTGCAAGGAACCCTCTCTAATATTCTACAGCAGGTGGTCAACATTTTCTGTCTACATGTGAAAGATGGGGAGAATGGGGTGAGATACTCTGAGCAAGACTCCTGTGGGGGGGGGGGGGGAGAGAGAGAGGTCTAATGCGTTAGGGGTCTAGTGGGTGTGGAATCTCCAAGCCACGATTTAACAAACTATTTCATTATTTTAAGGGCACCAGGCGAGCCCTGCTGGATCAGACTAAAGGCCCACAGTCTTCGTGACCCCATGGACAGAGCACATCAGGCCCTCCTGTCTTCCACTGCCTCCCGCAGTTTGGTCAAACTCATGCTGGTCGCTTCGAGAACACTGTCCCACCATCTCGTCCTCTGTCGTCCCCTTCTCCATGTGCCCTCCATCTTTCCCAACATCAGGGTCTTTTCCAGGGAGTCTTCTCTTCTCAGGAGGTGGCCAAAGTCTTGGAGCCTCAGCTTCAGGATCTGTCCTTCCAGTGAGCTCTCAGGGCTGATTTCCTTCAGAATGGAGAGGTTTGATCATCTTGCAGTCCATGGGACTCTCAAGAGTCTCCTCCAACACCATAATTCAAAAGCATCCATTCTTCAGAGATCAGCGTTCTTTAGGGTCCAGCTCTCACTTCCATACATCACTACTGGGAACGGTCTCACAGTAGTCTAGCGCTTAGAGTGCCAGGTGGGGGACCAGGGTTCAAATCCCCCACTCGGCCATGGAGCTCCCTGGGTGACCTGGGGCCAGTCACTGCCTCTCAGCATAGTCTACCTCACAAGGTTTTTGTGGGGATTAAATGAGGAGGAGGAGAATTAATGCATGCCACACTGAGCTCCTTGGAGAAAAAGGTGGATTATAAATACAACAAACAAACGAGATGCCAGGCAGCAGAAGTGGACTTTGGTCTTTCAAATTTCAGCAGCACCCTGTGCGACGCCAAAATTTTACACACACAGCCATCCTGCCCCCTGTGTCTAATCCCCTTTAAAGCAGCCGAAAAGTACTGCATAAAAACAAAATCATTCCAGCTGCCCACAAACAGGCACAGCGAGATAGCAAAACTTCAGCAGCAAAAAGACTATGTACTGTGGCAGTGAGTTCCATTGTAGGTCATGCTGGTGACGTAAAAATTGGGCTTTTGCTTTTGCTGCCCAACTTCCCGTGGGACTTTGAGTCCCCTACGTCCATGATCGGCCAGAGAAGAATGGATGGAGGCAGGATGCAGTGAAAACAAGGCAAATCTTCACTTTCCAAGGAGGGAGAGACCCTGAACAAAAGTGTCCAGGAACTTTTAAAGACTTTTGACATTGCCTAACCCCCTTAGCCAAAGACCCCTTAGCCACCCCAAAAGCACCATACATACATCATAAGAGGCTGTCTACAGCAGAAATCTTGTCTGCCAGGATACCTGATAATGGTTGCTGATTGCATTACCTGGGCTAAAGTGGTGCTTCAGGTTAAGAAGAGGAAGAGTTTGGATTTGATATCCCGCATTTCACTCCCTTTAAGGAGTCTCAAAGCGGCTAACATTCTCCTTTCCCTTCCTCCCCCACAACCAACACTCTGTGAGGTGAGTGGGGCTGAGAGACTTCAGAGAAGTGTGACTGGCCCAAGGTCACCCAGCAGCTGCAGGTGGAGGAGCGGAGACTCGAACCCGGTTCACCAGATTACGAGACTACCGCTCTTAACCACTACACCACACTGGCTCCCGAACATAAGAACAGTTTCAGGTTAAGAACAGACCTCCGGAACGAATTAAGTACTTAACCCGAGGTACCACTGTAATTTTTATTTATACCCCACCCTCCCTGGCCAAGATCCGGCTCAGGGCGGCTGACATCAGGTATAAAAACAATTGATTAAAATACAACATTAAAATGCAGCCTCATTTCAGTGGAAGCCCAGATCAAAAACTTTTTGGGGATGAAAACGTCAAATCTTCACCAAGGCCAACTATCCAGACTGGTCCTATGTGGGCCAGAAAAAAGCCAGGGAAGTCCCCAAATAGGAGTTGCATCACAGAAGGACAAAGGAAAGAGGGGGAGGGGATCAAATTGATCCCAAGCCAAAGGCCAAGCGGAACAACTCTGTCTTACAGGCCCTGCGGAAAGAAATCAGATCCTGCAGGGCCCTGGTCTCATGAGGCAGAGCGTTCTACCAAGTTGGGGCCAGTGCTGAAAAGGCCCTGGCTCTGGTTGAAGCTAATCCGACTTCCTTAGGGCCCTGGACCTCTAGGGTGTTGCTGTTTATGGACCTTGAGGCATACCAGGAGAGGCGGTCCTGTAGGTACGAGGGTCCTAGGCCGCATTCTTATAACACTGGCTTGGGCGGTGTGGGGTTGGGGAGGAATACACGGATATGAGCACGGAAAGCAGAAGATAAAGTGGGCCCATTATGTGTGACAACAGCACAGTGTGAACAGCTCAGGGAGACAGAGCAGGATTAGGACATGCTGCAAATCCACATTCGGCCACTGAGGGGCAGTCGAGCATCATATTCGAGGACAAATTCCTTGTAAGAACCTTGCAGCAATCGAGTCTTTGACCATCTCTATAGGAAAGACCTTGAAAAGCAGAGACATCACCTTGCCAACAAAGGTACGTATAGTTAAAGCTCTGGTTTTCCCAGTAGTGATGTATGGAAGTGAGAGCTGGACCATAAAGAAGGCTGATCGCCGAAGAATTGATGCTTTTGAATTCTGGTGCTGGAGGAGACTCTGGAGAGTCCCATGGACTGCAAGAAGATCAAACCTCTCCATTCTTAAGGAAATCAGCCCTGAGTGCTCACTGGAAGGACAGATCCTGAAGCCGAGGCTCCAAGACTTTGGCCACCTCATGAGAAGAGAAGACTCCCTGGAAAAGACCCTGATGTGGGGAAAGATGGAGGGACAAGGAGAAGGGGACGACAGAGGACGAGATGGCTGGACAGTGTTCTTGAAGCTACCAGCATGAGTTTGACCAAACTGCAGGAGGCAGTGGAAGACAGGAGGGCCTGGCGTGCTCTGGTCCAGGGGGTCACAAACGACTAAACGACTAAACCACAACAAATAGGAAAGACCAGCTGAGGCTCCAGTCTGCAAAACGAAACATTTAAATGATGGCTGTATGTCTCCCTCACCCCTTCTTTAGCCTGTTATATATTTTTTCCTTAAGCCTTAAGCTCTGGCAAGCAAGGTTGACAGCAGGTTTCAGCTGGGGGCCATTCCCTACCTGGGGAGGCCAAGGGACCTTCTGCCTTCAGTGCAGGTGCTTGACCACTGAGCCGCAGCCCCTCCTCCTGATGAACCTTTCTATTGACCAGGAGTCTAAGGGATACTGAGAGGCTGTTCCCTTTGCCTCCTGGAAACAGCATCATGGCATGGGGGAGACCATCCTGCCCCCCTGCTGGCCAGAGAAGCAGCAGCTGCTGCAGCAAGCTTGCTTTCTCCCTGGCCCAATAACTTTGCAACTCAGAACCAGTGCCTGGGTTTGCTTTCCCCCTCTTTCTCCCCAATCTCTTTTCCTTTTGTGTCGTGTCATTTAGATTAAGAGTCTGGGGGCAGGGACTCTCTTCGTACTGATCATGCATTTTCCTGGTTGAAGAAAAGAGTAAAATCACATAGCTAATATACAGTGGTACCTCTGGTTACAGACGCTTCAGGTTACAGCCTCCGCTAACCCAGAAATAGTACCTCGGGTTAAGAACTCTGCTTCAGGATGAGAACAGAAATCGCACGGCGGCGGCAGCGGGAGGCCCCACTAGCTAAAGTGGTGCTTCAGGTTAAGAACAGTTCAGGTTAAGAACGGACCTCCGGAACGAATTAAGTTCTTAACCCAAGGTACCACTGTATTGGTTCACAACTTAGCAGGGGAGCCAACTTGCCCTCCGGATTTTGGGTGAACGCAGGCGGGTGGGTGTGATGTCACACGTCTTTGTTGCCTATCTCTGTGGCTGCGGAGGGCGGAGGGGAACTGCTTTCTCATTGACTTTGTGGGTGCCCAGCCCCCACAATTATATTATTGTGGGTGCCCACATATATTGGGACGCGGGTGGCGCTGTGGTCTAAACCACAGAGCCTAGGACTTGCCGATCAGAAGGTCGGCGGTTTGAATCCCCGCAATGGGGTGAGCTCCCATTGCTTGGTCCCTGCTCCTGCCAACCTAGCAGTTCGAAAGCACGTCAAAGTGCAAGTAGATAAATAGGTACCGCTCCGGTGGGAAGGTAAACGGTGTTTCCGTGCGCTGCTCTGGTTTGCCAGAAGCAGCTTAGTCCTGCTGGCCACATGACCCAGAAGCTGTATGCCGGCTCCCTCAGCCAGTAAAGCAAGATGAGCGCCGCAACCCCAGAGTTGGACCTAATGGTCAGGGGTCCCTTTACCTTTACAAATAAAAAATAAATAAATGGACTACATGGAACTGGCAGAAATGACTGGCAGAATCCGAGACCAGGGAGAAGAGTTGGTGGAAGAAGACTGGAAGAAATTTAACGATTACTTACAGAAATATTGTAAAATTAATGAATGTTAAAATGATGTTGGGTGAAACTTAGGTGGTTTTTAGCTATAATGCTATCAGGAGTATGAAAAAAAACGGGGTATTAACAGTCAAAATTTAATTATTTCAAGATTAAAGATTAGGATAAGCAAAGAGGGGAAGGATTTGCTGAACTAACAAATTGAACTGGGATACAAAAAGGGAGGTGTGAGGAGGTCCGGGAAATAAGCAAACGAACGAAAGTGATGGAAAGATGGAATTGTTTTTTATCTTTTTTTATTTTGTTTTTTCATATTGTAAAATTCTAATAAATATCTGTTTAAAAAAATTAATATAAAAAAAATAAGATAGCTGCTTATTTCCTTGACATCTGATGAGAAGGCGTTCCACAGGGCGGGACCTACACCTTCACACCTGTCTCTCTCATCCTCCTACCCCTTGCTTTTTGGCTGAGCTGCTTCAGGCACCTTGGATCACGGTTTCCATGTTAGCTGAGCCCTGCTGTCACCTGGGAAGGCCAAACAGATTAAGCCCCAATCCCTCCAGCCGGTGTTTAGAGAGGAACACAACAGAGCGGCTTTGAAGTGAAGGTTTGTTTAGGGAACACCATAATGCAAGAAGAACTGATTGTCCGATACGGTTTGTTTATCTCGCATAGCCTTCACCAGCCTGATGCTCATCTGCAAAATATAAGGCTGGCGAGGTCAGTCCTTGTTCATCCAGGCAGATGAAGCTTATGAAGGTAGGAAGAGCCATTAGCTGGATCAGGCCAATGAGCTATCTAGTCCTGTTCTCACAGTGGCTGGCTAGATGCTTGTGGGAAACCAGGAAGCAGGATCCTTGCACAAGAGCAGGTCTCCTCTCCTGTGTTTTCCTGCATCTGGTATTCAGAAGCCTCGCTGCCTCTTGACCACGGAGGCACAGCGCAGTAACTGTGGCTCCTCTCCTCCTCCTCCATGGATTTGTCCAAACCTCCATCAAGGCTCTCCAAATTGGTGGCCATCATTGCCTCCTGTTGGGACGCAGCTGGTGCTGTGGGTTAAACCACAGAGCCTAGGACTTGGTTGGTGGTTCGAATCCCCGCAACGGGGTGAGCTCCCGTTGCTCGGTCCCTGCTCCTGCCAACCTAGCAGTTTGAAAGCACGTCAAAGTGCAAGTAGATAAATAGGTACCGCTCTGGCGGGAAGGTAAACAGCGTTTCCGTGCGCTGCTCTGGTCACCAGAAGTGACTTAGTCATGCTGGCCACATGACCCGGAAGCTGTACGCCAGCTCCCTCGGCCAATAAAGCGAGATGAGCGCTGCAACCCCAGAGTTGGTCACGACTGGACCTAATGGTCAGGGGCCCCTTTACCTTTAAGCACCCATGGCCCCTGGACTTGGCACCTATGCAACTTACTACCTGAAGGCCGATGACTTAACACAGAAGCCAACATCAGAAGAACCGTGTGATGTGGGACAGTGTCCTCTGACCCCTAGTGGCCAACCAGATGCTATTCTGAGACCGAAAGCCTTTGTCAGCTGTTGTGTCCCTCCCTTCCTTTTATCTGTGCTTTTTTCCCGGGGGGGACACAGGGGTACACATACCCCTAAACATTTTGTGTATCTTTGCCCTTTTGTCCATTTACTGTATTTATTTGACCCGATTTGAACTATAAAATGCTGATTTTCTTGTGTCAAAATGAGAGTAACCCTAAACATTTTTTTTAAAGAAAACAAAGCCTCTTATTTGTCTTTACAGTGGTACCTCGGGTCTAGTAGTTAATTCGTTCTGGAGGTCCGTTCTTAACCTGAAACTGTTCTTAACCTGAAGCACCACTTTAGCTAATGGGGCCTCCCGCTGCCGCACGATTTCTGTTCTCATCCTGAAGCAAAGTTCTTAACCTGAGGTACTATTTCTGGGTCAGCGGAGTCTGTAACCTGAAGCGCATGTAACCTGAGGTACCATTGTACTGAACATTAAAAGGCCCCACACCTTTCCGCAGAGGGGACTTTCTCCATCCCGTTGACAATTTTTACTCACTCTTTTTCTTCTTTCTTTTCTTTTCTTTCTTTTTTTGCTCACTCTTTTTCTGAACCTTTGCAACACCCTTCCTTTTTGATGGAAGACTGAACATAACTGAACATAGCCCAGTCATACCTCTTGTTACATCTGCTTCAGGTTAAATCTTTCCAGGTTGCGACCCAGGAGTACCGGAAAGGGTTACTTCCGGGTGTCGCCACTTGCGCATGTGCAGACGCTCAAAATGACGTCACGCGCATGCGCAGAAGCGGTGAATCGCGTCACATGCATGTGCAGAAGCGGTAAATCGCGTCACGCGCCCACGCTGGTTGCATTCTGCTCAGTTTGTGAACGGGGCTCCGGATTATGATATTGGCAGTTATGTTTCTAGTTTCTTACTTAAAGATCTTTGCATGCACGTTGCCTGGCCATGCATTTAAGAACCATAAAGGTCTGCTGGATCAGGCCAAAGGCCATCTAGCCCAGCATCCTGTTCTCACAGAGGCCAATGAGGTGCTTGTGGGAAACCTACAGACAGGACTCTCCCCTCCTGTGGCTCCTTCCAGCAACTGGTATTCGGCATAGCTGTCAACTTACAGATTTGAAAATAAGGGACCAGCAGCCTTGAAAATAAGGGACCAGCGGCCAAAATAAGGGATTTTACTCAACCAGTTAAAAGGGACCAGATAATTTGGGAGAGCAGCGCCGGTTTTTAGCCCTTCGTTTCCAGAGGTTGCTGCTCAAGACACCAGCCGATGAAACCCTGCAATTAAAGAACTACAGGCGGCAACCACTTTTCGCGCAAAACAAAGTCCAAGCTACGAAGACGCTGCTGCAGTTCTGTATCTTTTCTCTCGTGCTCCATCTGCAGCGCTCAGTTCCATCAGGCAGGGTGGGAGGAAGGGGGGAATAGCGCCTGAAGTAAACCCGCAGATCAGACCATCTATGCTAGTCTACCACTCCAAATCTATGGGAGAAGCGCTAGCAGTCCTTCCCTTGTAGCCCTTGGGACACCTGCCCACGCCTCCACCTCCTCCTCCTCCTCCTCCTCCTCTCTCTGAACTGCTTTCTCTATGGTTGCCCTCGCTCTCCTCTCAAGGCTCCTCAGCAATTCACAGATCATGCCAGGCTGCCCATCTCATCCGGGTCCTTCGGCGGCACAACCGTAGTACGGCCTAGTGGGAGCAGCGGCGACAGGCAGAGGGGAGGCCCCAGGCAGAGACGCTCAGTTCGGCGGCCGCAAGGAGGATGGCGGCGGAAGGGCCCGAGGCTCCCACCAGTCCCGGCGGGGAGGGGCTCCCGGGGGCCGAGGCTGGTGAGAGGAGGCCGGAGGGGGGCGGGCTGGGCAGCCAAGCAACACACTTGGAACCTCCCTCCTCCCTGGCCGGCAGGGAGGGAGGGAGAGGAGCTGCTTCCTTTGAAACCCGGGAAATTTGAGGGACATCCATCAATAAGGGACAGCAGCGGGACACGGCGCTGGGATAAGGGACTGTCCCTCCAAATAAGGGACGCTTGACAGCTATGGTGTTCAGGAGCCTTGCTGCCTTGCAAGCACCACAGAAGCAGAGCAGAGCCGTCAGGGCTGGTAGCCGCTGATAAGCCTTGTCTAATCCTCTTTCAAAGCCATCTGAAAGCCAAGGGGGGAGAGCAACTGCCATGTTAGGATACGACATACTCCGGGAATCTAAAACGTTTGCGCTTGGTTATCCAAAATATGTTATTGCAGAAAATGATCAAGAAACAGGAGCGGCAAGGATCCCAATTGCTAAAAACTGGGAAAAAAATAAATTGTGATAACAAAAAAGGAACAGCAAGACAAACCGTTAGAGTACAGTTGTACCTCGGGTTACAGACTCTTCAGGTTACAGACACTTCAGGTTACAGACTCCGCTAACCCAGAAATAGGGCTTCAGGTTAAGAACTTTGCTTCAGGATGAGAACAGAAATCGTGCTCCGGCGGCACGGCAGCAGCGGGAGGCCCCATTAGCTAAAGTGGTGCTTCAGGTTAAGAACAGTTCAGGTTAAGAACGGACCGCCAGAACGAATTAAGTACTTAACCCGAGGTACCACTGTATATTGAACTGGCTAGATTAACAGAGGCAATTAGAGATCACATTAGACAAGAGTTTCGAAAAGTATGGGGGAAATGCAGAGAATACTTCACAAAACAGGGCCCTAAAATACATACCTGGACTCATTTCCATTAATGTCAGCAGGAGACTTTGTGGATATTTAAGTTATAATTAGAAACATCTTAATAATTATTCATAAAGGAAGCAGCTTATAAGAAGTAAAGAAGGAGGCCAGATACAGGATAAAGGAAGTCTTTTATTTGTATTGTTGCATGTTATGCTTATTGAATGTTATGTTCACGTTTAATGAGGGTGGATTTCTGTATTGGGGGAGTGGGGGGTTTATAAAGTAAAGGTAAAGGTACCCCTGCCCGTACGGGCCAGTCTTGACAGACTCTGGGGTTGTGCGCCCATCTCACTCAAGAGGCCGGGGGCCAGCGCTGTCCGGAGACACTTCCGGGTCACGTGGCCAGCGTGACAAGCTGCATCTGGCGAGCCAGAGCCGCACACGGAACGCCGTTTACCTTCCCGCTAGTAAGCGGTCCCTATTTATCTAATTGCACTTTGACATGCTTTCGAACTGCTAGGTTGGCAGGCGCTGGGACTGAACAGCGGGAGCGCACCCCGCCGCGGGGATTCGAACCGCCGACCTTTCGATTGGCAAGCCCTAGGCGCTGAGGCTTTTACCCACAGCGCCACCCACGATCCGGGGGGTTTATGTTATGTTGTAAATAAAATTTCCAAGAAAAAAATAAAAGAAATAGTGTTCAACCTTATAACTGCTTCTGAGATAATAACAGGAAATAATGGAGGGTGGAGACATATGTCCTAGTACTCGGTGTTTTCCTCCCCCTAAAAAAATGTTTAGGAGTACTCTCATTTTGACTCAAGAAAACCACCATTTTATAGTTCAAATCGGGGAAAATAAATACAGTGGTACCTCACAAGACGAATGCCTCGCAAGACAAAAAACTCGCAAGACGAAAGGGTTTTTGGTTTTTTGAGTTGCTTCGCAAGACGATTTTCCCTATGGGCTTGCTTCGCAAGACAGAAACGTCTTGCAAGTTTGTTTCCTTTTTCTTAAAACCGTTAATACAGTTGCGACTTGACTTCGAGGAGCAACTCATAGCACGCGGTGTGGTAGCCTTTTTTGAGGTTTTTGAAGACTTTGGGGATTTTTGAAGCTTTCCCGAAACCTTTCCGAAACCGTGCTTCACAAGACGAAAAATTCGCAAGACGAAAAAACTCGCGGAACGAATTAATTTCTCTTGCGAGGCACCACTGTACAGTAAATGGACAAAAGTACAAAGATTCACAAAATGTTTAGGGGTATGCGTACCCCTGTGTCCCCCCAGGAAAAAGCACTGCTCCTGCTACACCAGAGTGCATTGAGAAAAATTGGTACAATTATTACCAAATAAGACGTATAAACCAGCCCAATGAATTTATGGAGAAATTGGTATTTTTTTGGTGTGGGGGGGGGGAAGTTGTGCAACAAGTTCAACTATTGCCACAAGCCCAGAGATCTGGAACTATAAATCTGGACAGTGGCGTAGCGTGGGGGGTGCAGGGGGGGCCGGCTGCACCGGGCGCAACATCTGAGGGGGGGCGCGCTAATCTAGTGGAAGAGACTTGAGTGCTAAAATCCACGGGTTAGGGGGCGCAAATCACTTGCCTTGCCCCGGGTGCTGACAACCCACGCTACGCCACTGAACCTGGACGCTTTGTAGCACTCGCTCCAGAATATAGTTCTAATGGAGAAAAGTATGTATAACTTCAGATTTCAACGAGGACTCTGCGCTTCAATTGGGAGAAAGCCACACTTGCAGATCTCAGGAGATGCTGGATTTCGGCATCAATGTTCTAGAGTCCTTTGCAGGTTCTCCATCGGTCGGAGAAAATCACAGAGGCCAAGCAGAGAATATTGAGAAGCAGAGTAGCTAGTAAGCCTGATCTTTATTGAACTGCTGCAACAAGGTGCTCCCCTCACACGCAGGAGGAAAGAGGAGGACCCCGAACAAAGGTGTGTCCGTCCATATATTGACATTTCCCCCCAGCATAGCTGTCAAGCGTCCCTTATTTGGCGGGCAGTCCCTTATCCCAGCGCCGTGTCCCGCTGCTGTCCCTTATTGATGGATGTCCCTTCAATTTCCCGGGTTTCAAAGGAAGCAGCTCCTCTCCCTGCCGTCCAGGGAGGAGGGAGGCTCCAACTGTGTTGTTTGGCTGCCCGGTCTGCCCCCCTCCGGCCTCCTCTCACCAGCCTCGGCCCCTGGGAGCCCGCCGGGACTGGCGGGAGCCTCGGGCCCTTCTGCCACCATCCTCCTTGCGACCGCCGAACTGGGCATCTCTGCCTGGGGCCTCCCCTCTGCCCGTCGCCGCCGCTCCCACTAGGCCGTACTACGGTTGTGCCGCCGAAGGACCCGGATGAGATGGGCAGCCTGGCATGGCCTGTGAATTGCTGAGGAGCCTTGAGAGGAGAGCGAGGGCAACCATAGAGAAAGCAGTTCAGAGAGAGGAGGAAGAGGAGGAGGCGGAGGTGTGGGCAGGTGTCCCAAGGGCTACAAGGGAAGGACCGCAAGCGCTTCTCCCATAGATTTGGAGTGGTAGACTAGCATAGATGGTCTGATCTGCAGGTTTACTTCAGGCGCTATCCCCCCCCCCCTTCCTCCCACCCCGCCTGATGGAACTGAGAGCTGCAGATGGAGCACGAGAGAAAAGATACAGAACTGCAGCAGCATCTTTGTAGCTTGGACTTCATTTTGCGCGAAAAGTGGTTGCTGCTTGTAGTTATTTAATTGCAGTGTTTCATCGGCTGGTGTCTTGAGCAGCAACCTCTGGAAACGAAGGGCTAAAAACCGGCGCTGCTCTCCCAAATTACCGTGTTTTTTGCTCTATAAGACTCACTTTTTCCCTCCTAAAAAGTAAGGGGAAATGTGTGTGCGTCTTATGGAGTGAATGCAGGCTGCGCAGCTATCCCAGAAGCCAGAACAGGAAGAGGGATCGCTGCTTTCACTGCACAGCGATCCCTCTTGCTGTTCTGGCTTCCGAGATTCAGAATATTTTTTTCTTGTTTTCCTCCTCCCAAAACTAGGTGCGTCTTGTGGTCTGGCGCGTCTTATAGAGCGAAAAACACGGTATCTGGTCCCTTTTAACTTCGTATTTCAGCTGGTTGACTAAAATCCCTTATTTTGGCTGATCCCTTATTTTCAAGGCTGCTGGCCCCTTATTTTCAAATCTGTCAGTTGACAGCTATGCCCCCCCAGTTAGGAAAACGAGTGCAGGCAGCCTTTCTGTTTCAGATTTCCGCTGTCCCACAATGCGTACCTTACGCAGCCCTGTGTTTTGAGGGAGGCCAACCTCAGCTAGAAACAGCTGCCTGGACGAGTTTTCTTTTATGCTGGCTAAGCTTTTGTTTTCCAGCTGCTGCAGGAATTTATGTATAGGTTGGGGGGGCGGTTGCCCCTCCAGCAGATCTCATGCACACGCAGCCCACTGCCAAAACCAGCACAATCACCTTTTGTGACTTTTGTGATTTGTCCCCACAAAACCCTTCCTAGCAGTTTCTTCCTATCTATTCAAAGGGCGTCTGCTGCACGAGACCAAATGTAAGAATTTGCTGACTGATGTATCTCTGTACCGGCTCACTGGGGGAACTTCCAAAATTCATCTAGACATGTGAGTTCAGCTACTCAGCAGCCCCTCTGCCTGAGGGATAATTCCCGACATCCTGATACCTGAGTGCCGGACAGGGAGCCGTTCCAGAAAGAACAAACCCAGAGGAAGACAAAAGGGTGGGATTCACTTGGCTGGGAAATAGGGAAATGTGAATATAATAATAATAATAATAATAATAATTTATTATTTATACCCCGCCCATCTGGCTGAGTTTCCCCAGACACTCTGGGCGGCTCCCAATCAAGTGTTAAAAACAATACAGCATTAAATATCAAAAACTTCCCTAAATATCACTTTTGTTACACTTGATGAGTGGAGGGCAAGGGGAACTATGGGGCAGGGTCCAGGATGCTCAGATTACTGCCACCAGACCTCCCCATTCATGATGTAAACGTGATGTATGAGTGATGTAGTTTGGGCGTGGGTGGGTGACATGGCAAATAGAAGGGGAAGAAATGGAGGCAGTGAGAGATTTGACTTTCTTGGGCTCCGTGATCACTGCAGATGGTGACAGCAGCCACGAAATTGAAAGACGCCTGCTTCTTGGGAGAAGGGCAATGACAGGCCTAGACAGCATCTTAAAAAGCAGAGACATCAGCTTGCCAACAAAGGTCCATATAGTTAAAGCCATGGTTTTCCCAGTAGTGATGTATGGAAGTGAGAGCTGGACCATAAAGAAGGCCGATCGCCGAATAATTATGGTGAATTCTGCTGCTGGAGGAGACTCTTGAGAGTCTCAAACTTACAAACTGACCTCTACTCATAAACTCTTACCCCAAATTCTGTAACGAATTATTGTGTTATACATATCCTTGTGAGTTTGAGTTTGTAATAATATGAATGCAGTAATGTTATAATTTCTCCCCCTGCAGTGCAGAAATCTCTAATGATCATCATCCTCGGCCTGCCTTTTTCCAGCCACTCTGGGCGGTCCCAGCATAACAAGAACAACAACAACGATGATGATGATGATGATGATGATGGTGATGTTATGATTTAGACACCTGCCATGCAGAAATCTCTATTATTATTATTATTATTAGTAGTAGTAGTATGATTTAGATGCCTGCCATGCAGAAATCTCTAACAATAATAATAATATGAATGATAATAATAATAATATGCCTTTTCCCAGCCAAATAATGCAGAAAATAAGAATAAGAAAAATAATAATAATATGAATGCAGTACTGTAATGTTATGATTTCTACCCCTGCCATGCAGAAAATATAATGATAATGATAATAATAATAATAATATGAATGCAGTTATGTTACGATTTCTAGCTCTGCAATGCAGAAAATACTACTACTACTATTAATTATTATTATTATTAATAATAATATGAATGCAGTAATGTTCCGATTTCTACCCCTGCAATGCAGAAAATAAGAAAATAATAATAATAATAATAATAATAATAATAATAATAATAATAATATGAATGCAGTAATGTTATCATTCCTCCCCCAGCAATGCAGAAAATTATAATAAGAATAAGAAAAATAATAAGAATATGAATGCACTAATTTATCATGCCTCCCCCTGCAATGCAGAAATCTCTAATAATAATAATAGAATAAGAATAAGAATACAAATGCAGTAATGTTATCATTCCTCTCCCTGCAATGCAGAAAATAAGAATGAGAAAAAGGAAAATAATAAGAATAATATGAATGCACTAATGTTATCATTCCTCCCCCTGCAATGCAGAAAATAATAATAATAATAATAATAATAATAATAATAATAATAATAATAATAATAATAATAATATGAATGCAGTAATGTTATCATTCCTCCCCCTGCAATGCAGAAAATAATAAGAAAAAGAGAAATAATAATAAGAATAATAAGAATAATAGGAATGCACTAACGTTATCATTCCTCCCCCTGCAATGCAGAAATCTCTAGTCACCCCCCCCTCCCACCCCGGTCTGCATTTCCCCAGCAAAATAGGAATATTCCCCAGCGCAATCAATGGGAGCCGAATGACAGCTCTGCAATAGCTCAACCCGGCCGAGGGGGCGGGGGGTGGGTTGCTCCCGCCGCCGGCCAATCCCGCGCCGCTACGTCAGCTCAGCCGGGATCCGCCCTTCGCCCGGGATCGCCTCTGCAGCAGCTGCTTATCTCCCAGCCGCAGACGCCCCTGCGCAGAAGATCTCCCCCCTTGCGACGAATTTACACCCCTGTTTTCCCCCTCCTTGCCTTTTCTTCTCCTCTAACCGACCGGATCCCTACCAGATCCCTTCCAGATCCCCAGCGGGAAGCCCAGAAAAGGTGAGCTAATCTTCCTCCTCCTCTTCATCTTTCCCCATCCCCCAACAATGGCTTCCCTTTGTCTTCCGGCTGGGCGAGGCCAGGGCAAGGGATCGGGCCATTTCCCGAAGGATCGAGGCAGGGGATCTGCTCGTGGCGGGGTCGGGTCGGGCGTTTCCCGAAGCATTTTTGCAGGGAATCCGCCCCTTCCCAATAGATTTTCGCAGGGAATCGGCCCGTGGGAGGAATCGGGCGTTTCCCAGAGCGTTTTTTTTGCAAGGAATCTGCCCATTGCAAAGACTCGGGCCCTTTCCCAAAGGATCTAGGCAGGGGATCTGCTCGTGGCGGCGGCAGGGGGGGGGGGTCGGGCGTTTCCCGAAGCATTTTTTTTTGCAATGAATCTTCTTTCTCCCGAAGCTTTTCGGCAGGGGATCGGCCCCTTCCCAAAGGATTCCGGCAGGGGATCTGCTGATTGCAGGGGATCAGGCCCTTCCCAAAAGCTTTCTTGGCAACGTTTGCCTTTTTTCAAGGGAAATTCCCTTATTCTGAATAGGATTCCTCGCAAGAAAAGGGGAAAGTGGACAGCTATGTTTATTGCAGGGAATCTGCCCTTTCGCAAAGCCTTTTTGCAGGGGATCTGCTCATGGCAGGGGATCAGGCCCTTCCCAAAGCTTTTCGGCAGGGAATCTGCCCCTTTCAGGGAATCTGCCCATTGCACAGAATCTGTCCCTTCCCAAAGCTTTGCAAGGGATCTGCTGATCCCCAAAGCTTTCTTTTTTGCAAGGAATCTTCCCCTTGTAGGGAATCTGCCCTTTCCCAAAGGATTTCTACAGGGAATCTGCTCAGGGCAGGGAATCAGGCCCTTCCTAAAGGATTTTGTTTGCACTGGAATCTGCTCATGGCAGGGGATCAGGCCCTTCCCAAAGGATTTTTGCAGGGAACCAACACATTCCTATAGCTTGTTTGCAGGGAACCTGCTCTTCGCAAGGAATCTGCCCCTTCCCAGAGGATTTTTGAAGGGAATCTGCTCATTGCAGGGGATCTGCCCTTTCCCAAAGCTTGGCAAGGAATCTGCTTTTCCCCAAAGCTATTTTGACAGGGAATCTGCTCAGGCCAGGGGATAGGGCCCTTCCCAAAGCATTTTTGACAGGGAATCTGCTCAGGCCAGGGGATAGGGCCCTTCCCAAAGCTTTTTTGACAGGGAATCTGCTTTTCCCAAAGCTCTTTTGGCAAGGAATCTGCCCTTTTTGAAAGCTTTGCAAGGAATCTACCCCTTGTAGAGAATCTGTCCTTCCCAAAGGATTTCTGCAGGAAATCTGCCCTTTCCCAAAGGATCTTTGCAGGGAATCTGCTCATGTCAGGGGATCGGCCCTTCCGAAGCTTTTTTGCAGGGAATCTGCCCCTTCCCAAAGGATTTCTGCAGGGAATTTGCTCACTGCAGGGGATCTGCCCTTTCTGAAAGCTTTGCAAGGAATCTGCTTTTCCCCAAAGCTTTTTTGGCAGGGAATCTCCTCATGGCAGGGGATCAGGCCCTTCCCGAAGCATTTTTGCAGGGGATCTGCCCTTTCCCCAAGGATTTTAGTAGGGAATCAGTCCATTGCAGGGAATCTGCCCCTCCCCAAAGATTTATTTAGCAGGAAATCAGCACACACCCCCCCAAAGCTGGTTTGCAAGGGAATCTGCCCTTTCCCAAAGGATCCTTGCAGGGAATCTGCCCGTGGGAGGGAATCTGCCCCTTCCCAAAGGATTCTTGCAAGGGATCTGCTCAGGGCAGGGGATTGGGCCCTTTCCCAAAGCTTTTTGGCAGGGGATCCGCCCCTTCGCAAAGCATTTTGCAGGGGATCTGCTCATGGCAGGGGATCAGGCCCTTCCCAAAGTTTTTCGGCAGGGAATCTGCCCCTTTCTGGGAATCTGCCCATTGCACAGAATCTGTCCCTTACCAAAGCTTTGCAAGGGATCTGCTGATCCCCAAAGCTTTTTTGCAAGGAATCTACCCCTTCTAGGGAATCCGCCCTTTCCCAAAGCATTTTTGACAGGGAATCTACCCCTCCCCAAAGGATTTCTTCAGGGATAGCATGTTTGCAGAGAATCTGCCCCTGGCAGGGAATCAGGCCCTTTCCCAAAGCTTTGCCCCTTTTCAAGGAATCTTCTTTCTCCCAAAGCCTTTTTGTAGGGAATCTGCTTTTCCCCCAAACTGATTTGCAGGGAATCTCACCCTTGCAAGGAATCTGCCCTTTCCCAAAGGATTTTTGCAGGGAATCCGCCCCTTGCAGGGAATCTTCCCATTGCACAGAATCCGCCCCTTCCCAAAGCTTTGCAAGGAATCTGCTTTTTCCCAAAGGATTTTGGCAAGGAATCTGCTCCTGGCAGGGGATCGGGCCCTTCCCAAAGCTTTTTTGGCAAGGAATCTACCCCTTCTAGGGAATCGGCTTTCCCCCCAAGCTTTTTTGCAGGGAATCTGCTCTTTCCCAAAGCTTTTTATGGCAGGGAATCTGCCCCTTCCCAAAGGATTCTTGCAAGGGATCAGCTCAGGGCAAGGGATTGGGCCCTTCCCAAAGCTTTTTGGCAGGGGATCCGCCCCTTCGCAAAGCATTTTTGCAGGGGATCTGCTCATGGCAGGGGATCGGGCCCTTCTCAAAGCATTTTGACAGGGAATCTACTCATGGCAGGGAATCTCCCCCTTGCAGGCAATCTGCTTTTCCCCAAAGCTGATTTGCAGGGAATCTGTCCCTTGCAAGGGAATCTGCCCCTTGCCCCTTCCTTCCTTTCCTCCTTCCCTCCATCCTTCCTTCCCTCCCTCCTTCCTTTGTCCCTCTTTCTTTATTGTCCCTCTTCCTTCCTTCCTTCCCTCCTCCCTTCCTTCCTTCTTCCTTCCCTCCTTCCTTCCTCCCTCCTTCCTTCCTTCCTCCCTCCCTCCCTTCCTCCCTCCCTCCCTCCCTTCCCTGCCCTCCCTCCCTCCCTCCCTCCCTCCCTCCCTCCTACCTTTCCTCCTTCCCTCCATCCTTCCTTCCTTCCCTGCCTCCTCCCTCCCTCCCTCCTTTCTTCCCTCCTTCCTTCCTTTCCTCCTTCCCTCCATCCTTCCTTCCTTCCCTCCCTCCTTCCCTCCCTTCATTTCATTCCTTTTCTTTCTTCTCCATTCCATCCCTCCCTCCTTCCTTCCTTCCTTCCCTCCCTCCCTCCTTCCTTCCTTCCTCCATCTTTCCTTCCTTCCCTCCCTCCTTCCTTCCTTCCTTCCCTCCCTCCCTCCTCCCTCACACACACACACTCACTTCCTTTCATTTCTCCCTCTCACTGTCCCTCTTTTCCTCTTCTTTGCCTCACTTCCTCTCGTTTCCCCTCATTTTCATCCATATGTCCTCTCACTTCCTCTTATTTGCCCTCTCACTTCCTCTCATTTCCCCTCTCTTTTCCTCTCATTTCCTTTCATTTGCCCTCTCACGTCCTTTCCTTTACCTTCTCTTTTCTTCTCGTTTCCACATTTGCATTGGGAGGAACGTTGGAAATCAATGGTAGGACCTCCATATTTTGATGGAGAACCTCTTTGATTTGCCCTCTCACTTCCTTTCATTTGCTCTCTTTTCCTCTCATTTCCTCTCACTTACTCTTGTTTCCCCTCATTTCCATTCATTTACCCTCTCATTTCCTCTCTTTCCCTCTCACTTCCTTTCATTTGTCTTCTTTTCCTCTCACTTCCTCTTCCTTCCTCTTTCCCCCCTCATTTCCTCTCATTTGCCCTCTCACTTTCATTTGCCCTCTTTTCCTCTCATATCCTCTCGCTTCCTCTCGTTTCCCCTCACTTCCTCTCATTTGCTCTCTCACGTCCTTTCCTTTGCCCTCGCTTTTCCTCACGTTTCCCCTCGTTTCCCCATTTCCGTGGGAGGAACGTTGGAAGGGGTGGTAGGACCCCCATATATATATAATTTTCAGTTTGCATTTTATCCTGGTTTAAAATAAATAGTTCTTAGCTTGCATTTTTTTTGCAACAGCAGGAAATAGAAAAGGAAGGAAGGAAGGAAAGAGGGAAGGAGGAAGGGAAGGAAGGAGGGAGGGAAGAAAGGGAGGGAGGGAAGGAAGGAGGGAGGGAGGGAGGGAAGGAGGAAGGAAAGAAGGAGGGAGCGAGGGAAGGAAGTAGGGAGAGAGGAGGGAGGGAATGAAGGAAGGAGGGAAGGAAGGAGGGAGGGAGGGAATGAAGGAGGGAGGGAGGGAAGGCAGGAAGGAAGGAAGGAGGGATGGAATGGAGAAGAAAGAAAAGGAATGAAATGAAAGGAGGGAGGGAGGGAAGGATGGAGGGAAGGAAGGAAGAAGGGAAGAAAGGAGGGAGGGAGGAGGCAGGGAAGGAAGGAAGGATGGAGGGAAGGAGGAAAGGCAGGAAGGAAGGAGGGAGGGAGGAAGGAGGGAAGGAAGGAAGGAAGAGGGACAAGAAAGAAAGAGGGACAAAGGAAGGATGGAGGGAAGGAAGGAAGGAGGGAGGTAAGGAAGGTTGGAGGGGAGGAACGTTGGAAGGGATGGTTGGACCCCCATATTTCCATGGGAGGAACTTTGGAAATCCATGGTAGGACCTCCATCTTTTGACCCCAGACCCTCCTTGCCTTCCAGACCATGGACCTCTCCGGGATGAAGGTTCTGGAGAGGAAGTGAGGGGAAACAGGAGGAAGCGAGAGGGCAAAGGAAAGGAAGTGAGAGGAAAAGAGAGGAAAAAGAGGGCAAAGTAAAGGAAATGAGAGGAAGTGAGAGGAAAAGAGGGCAAATGAAAGGAAGTGAGAGGAAGTGAGAGGAAAAGAGGAAAAGAAAGGAAGTGAGAGGGCCAATAAGAGGAAAAGAGAGGGCAAATTAAAGGAAGTAAGAGAGCAAATGAGAGGAAAAGAGGGCAAATGAAAGGAAGAAAGAGGAAAAGAGAGGGCCAATGAAAGGAAGTGAGGGCAAATGAGAGGAAAAGAGAGGGCAAATGAAAGGAAGTGAGGGGAAAAGGGAGGAAAAGAGAGGAAAAGAGGGCAAATTGATGGTAGGACCTCCATCTTTTGAGGGAGAACCTCTTGGAGATCCATGGTAGGACCTCCATCTTTTGAGGGAGAACCTCTTGGAAATCCATGGTAGGACCTCCATCTTTTGATGGTAGGACCTCCATCTTTTGAGGGAGAACCTCTTGGAGATCCATGGTAGGACCTCCATCTTTTGATGGTAGGACCTCCATCTTTTGAGGGAGAACCTCTTGGAAATCCATGGTAGGACCTCCATCTTTTGATGGTAGGACCTCCATCTTTTGAGGGAGGACCTCTTGGAGATCCATGGTAGGACCTCCATCTTTTGAGGGAGAACCTCTTGGAGATCCATGGTGGGACCTCCGTCTTTTGACCCCAGACCCTCTTTCCCTTCCAGACCATGGATCTCTCCGGGGTGAAGGTTCTGGAGAGGAAGTGAGGGGGAACGGGAGGAAGCGAGAGGGCAAAGGAAAGGACATGAGAGTGCAAATAAGAGGAAAAGAGAAGAAACAAGAGGAAGTGAGAGGGAGAGGAAGAGAGTGGAAATGAAAGGAAGTGAGAGAGCAAAGGAGAGGGCAAATGAAAGGAAACGAGAGGAAGTGAGAGGAAAAGAGGGCAAATAAAAGGAAGTGAGAGGGCAAATGAAAGGAAGTGAGGGCCAATGAAAGGAAGTGAGAGGGCAAATGAAAGCAACTGAGAGGAAATGAAAGGAAGTGAGAGGAAAAGAGAGGGCAAATGAAAGGAAGTGATGGCAAATGAAAGGAAGTGAGAGGGCAAATGAAAGGAAGTGAGAGGGCAAATGAAAGGAAGTGAGGGGAAACGAGAGGAAGTGAGAGGGCAAATGAAAGGAAGTGAGAGGAAGTGAGAGGGCAAATAAGAGGAAAAGAGAGGGCAAATGAAAGGAAGTGACAGGGCAAATGAAAGGAAGTGAGAGGAAATGAGAGGAAAAGAGTGGGCAAATGGGAGGAAGTGAGGGGAAACGAGGAAGTGAGGGGGAAAGAGAGGAAAAGAGGGCAAATGAAAGGAAGTGAGAGGAAATGAGAGGAAAAGAGGGCAAATGAAAGGAAGTGAGGGGAAATGGGAGGAAGTGAGAGGAAAGGAGAGAAAAAGAGTGCAAATGAAAGGAAGTGAGGGGAAACGAGAGGAAGTGAGAGGGCAAATGAAATGAGAGGAAATGAAAGGAAGTGAGAGGAAATGAGGAAATGAGAGGAAAAGAGGGCAAATGAAAGGAAATGAGAGGAAAAGAGTGGGCAAATGAGAGGAAGTGAGGGGAAACGAGAGGAAGTGAGGGGAAACGAGAGGAAGTGAGAGGGCAAATGAAAGGAAGTGAGAGGGCAAATAAGAGGAAAAGAGAGGGCAAATGAAAGGAAGTGAGGGGAAATGGGAGGAAGTGAGAGGAAATGAGAGGAGAAATGAAAGGAAGTGAGGGCAAACGAGAGGAAGTGAGAGGGCAAATGAAAGGAAGTGAGGGCCAATGAAAGGAAGTGAGAGGGCAAATGAAAGCAACTGAGAGCAAATGAGAGCAAATGAAAGGAAGTGACGGCAAATGAAAGGAAGGGACAGGGCAAATGAAAGGAAGTGAGAGGAAATGAGAGGAAGTGAGAGGAAAAGAGGGCAAATTGATGGTAGGACCTCCATCTTTTGAGGGAGAACCTCTTGGAGATCCATGGGAGGACCTCCATCTTTTGACCCCAGACCCTCTTTGCCTTCCAGACCATGGACCTCTCCGGGGTGAAGGTTCTGGAGAGGAAGTGAGGGGAAACAGGAGGAAGCGAGAGGGCAAAGGAAAGGACATGAGAGGAAGGGAGAGGAAAAGAGGGCAAATGAAAGGAAGTGAGAGGAAAGGAGGAAAAGAAAGGAAGTGAGAGGGCCAATAAGAGGAAAGGAGGAAAAATGAAAGGAAGTGAGAGGAAATGGGAGGAAGTGAGAGGGCAAATGAAAGGAAGTGAGAGGCCAAATAATAGGAAATGAAAGGAAACGAGAGGGCAAATGAGAGGAAAAAGGCAAATAAGAGGAAAAGAGGGCAAATGAAAGGAAGTGAGAGGAAAAGGCAAATGAAAGGAAGTGAGAGAGCAAAGAAGAGGAAATGAGGAAGTGAGAGTAAAAGAGGGCAAATGAAAGGAAGTGAGGGCAAATGAGGAAAAGAGAAGGCAAATGAAAGGAAATGAGAGGAAGTGAGGAAAAGGCAAATGAAAGGAAGTGAGAGAGCAAAGAAGAGGAAACGAGGGCAAATGAAAGTGAGGGGAAACGAGAGGAAGTGAGAGGGCAAATGAAAGGAAGTGAGGGCAAATGAAAGGAAATGAGGGGGAAAGAGAGGGCAAATGACAGGAAGTGACAGGGCAAATGAAAGGAGTGACAGGGCAAATGAAAGGAAGTGAGGGGAAATGAGAGGAAAAGAGAGGAAATGAGAGGACAAATGAAAGGAAGTGAGGGCAAACGAGAAGTGAGAGGGCAAATGAAAGGAAGTGAGGGGAAACGAGAGGAAGTGAGAGGGCAAATGAAAGGAAGTGAGGGCCAATGAAAGGAAGTGAGAGGGCAAATGAAAGGAAGTGAGGGGAAACGAGAGGAAGTGAGAGGGCAAATGAAAGGAAGTGAGGGCCAATGAAAGGAAGTGAGAGGGCAAATGAAAGGAAGTGAGGGAAAACGAGAGGAAGTGAGAGAGCAAAGGAGGAAACAAGAGGGCAAATGAAAGGAAGTGAGGGGAAACGAGAGGAAGTGAGAGGGCAAATGAAAGGAAGTGAGGGCAAATGAAAGGAAGTGAGGGCAAATGAAAGGAAGTGAGAGGGCAAACGAGAGGAAGTGAGAGAGCAAATCAGAGGAAAAGAGGGCAAATGAAAGGAAGTGAGAGGGCAAATGAGAGGAAATGAGAGCAAATGAAAGGAAGTGATGGCCAATGAAAGGAAGGGACAGGGCAAATGAAAGGAAGTGAGGGGAAATGGGAGGAAGTGAGGGCAAATGAGAGGAAAAGAGAGGAAAAGAGGGCAAATCGATGGTAGGACCTCCATCTTTTGAGGGAGAACCTCTTGGAGATCCATGGTAGGACCTCCATCTTTTGACCCCAGACCCTCTTTCACTTCCAGACCATGGACCTCTCCGGGGTGAAGGTTCTGGAGAGGAAGTGAGGGGGAACGGGAGGAAGCGAGAGGGCAACAGAAAGGAAAAGAGAGGAAGTGAGGAAAATAGGGCAAATGAAAGGAAGTGAGAGGAAATGAGGAAAAATGAAAGGAAGTGAGAGGGCAAATCAGAGGAAAAGAGGGCAAATGAAAGGAAGTGAGAGCAAAGAAGAGGAAACAATAGGGCAAATGAAAGGAAGTGAGGGGAAACGAGAGGAAGTGAGAGGGAAAGTGAAAGGAAGTGAGAGGAAATGAGAGCAAAAGAGAGGGCAAATGACAGGAAGTGACAGGGCAAATGAAAGGAAGTGAGGGGAAATGAGAGGAAGTGAGAGGAAATGGGAGGAAGTGAGAGGGGAAATGGGAGGAAATGAGAGGACAAATGAAAGGAAGTGAGGGCCAGTGAGAGGAAGTGAGGGGGAAAAGAGGAAGTGAGAAGGCAAAGGAAAGGAAAATAGGGGAAACAAGAGGAAGTGAAAGGAAAAGAGAGGAAAAGAGAGGACAAATGAAAGGAAGTGAGAGGAAATGAGAGGAAAAGAGGGCAAATCGAAGGGAGGACCTCCATCTTTTGATGGTAGGACCTCCATCTTTTGATGGTAGGACCTCCATCTTTTGAGGGAGAACCTCTTGGAGATCCATGGGAGGACCTCCATCTTTTGACCCCAGACCCTCCTTGCCTTCCAGACCATGGACCTCTCCGGGGTGAAGGTTCTGGAGAGGAAGTGAGGGGAAACAGGAGGAAGCGAGAGGGCAAAGGAAAGGACATGAGAGTGCAAAGTCAAGGGCAAATGAAAGGACATGAGAGGGCAAATAAGAGGAAAAGAGAAGAAACAAGAGGAAGTGAGAGGAAGAGGAAGAGAGTGGAAATGAAAGGAGGTGAGAGAGCAAAGGAGAGGGCAAATAAAAGGAAACGAGAGGAAGTGAGAGGAAAAGAGGGCAAATGAAAGGAAGTGAGAGGGCAAATGAAAGGAAGTGAGAGAGCAAAGGAGAGAAAAAGAGGGCAAATGAAAGGAAGTGAGGGCCAATGAAAGGAAGTGAGAGGAAAAGAGAGGGCAAATGAAAGGAAATGATGGCAAATGAAAGGAAGTGACAGGGCAAATGAAAGGAAGTGAGAGGAAATGAGAGGGAAAGAGGGCAAATGAAAGGAAGTGAGAGGGCAAATAATAGGAAATGAAAGGAAACGAGAGGGCAAATGAGAGGAAGTAAGAGGGCAAATAAGAGGAAGTGAGAGGAAAAGAGGGCAAATGAAAGGAAGTGAGAGAGCAAATGAAAAGAAGTGACAGGGCAAATGAAAGGAAGTGAGAGGAAAAGGCAAATGTAAGGAAGTGAGAGGGCAAATAAGAGGAAATGAGGGGAAAACAAAGAACAGATGGACCTCCATCTTTTGACCCCAGACCCTCCTTGCCTTCCAGACCATGGACCTCTCCGGGGTGAAGGTTCTGGAGAGGAAGTGAGGGGAAACAGGAGGAAGCGAGAGGGCAAAGGAAAGGAAATGAGAGGAAGTGAGAGGAAAAGAGGGCAAATGAAAGGAAGTGAGAGGAAATGAGAGGAAGTGAGAGGAAGAGAGGAAAAGAAAGGAAGTGAGAGGGCCAATAAGAGGAAATGAGAGGGCAAATGAAAGGATGTAAGAGAGCAAATCAGAGGAAAAGAGGGCAAATGAAAGGAAGAGAGAGGAAAAGGCAAATGAAAGGAAGTGAGATAGCAAAGAAGAGGAAACAAGAGGGCAAATGAAAGGAAGTGAGGGGAAATGAGAGGAAGTGAGAGGGCAAATGAAAGGAAGTGAGGGCAAATGAAAGGAAGTGAGAGGAAATGAGAGGAAAAGAGGGCAAATGAAAGGAAGTGACGGCAAATGAAAGGAAGTGACAGGGCAAATGAAAGGAAGTGAGGGGAAATAGGAGGAAGTGAGAGGAAATGAGAGGAAAAGAGGGCAAATGAAAGGAAGTGACGGCAAATGAAAGGAAGTGACAGGGCAAATGAAAGGAAGTGAGAGGAAATGAGAGGAGAAATGAAAGGAAGTGAGGGCAAACGAGAGGAAGTGAGAGGGCAAATGAAAGGAAGTGAGAGGAAAAGAGGGCAAATGAAAGGAAGTGATGGCAAATGAAAGGAAGTGGCAGGGCAAATGAAAGGAAGTGAGGGGAAATGGGAGGAAGTGAGAGGAAATGAGAGGAAAAGAGGGCAAATGAAAGGAAGTGAGGGGAAATGGGAGGAAGTGAGAGGAAATGAGAGGAGAAATGAAAGGAAGTGAGGGCAAACGAGAGGAAGTGAGAGGGCAAATGAAAGGAAGTGAGGGCCAATGAAAGGAAGTGAGAGGGCAAATGAAAGCAACTGAGAGGAAATGAGAGCAAATGAAAGGAAGTGACGGCAAATGAAAGGAAGGGACAGGGCAAATGAAAGGAAGTGAGAGGAAACGAGAGGAAGTGAGAGGGCAAATGAAAGGAAGTGAGGGGAAATGGGAGGAAGTGAGGGCAAATGAGAGGAAAAGAGAGGAAAAGAGGGCAAATCCATGGTAGGACCTCCATCTTTTGACCCCAGACCCTCTTTGCCTTCCAGACCATGGATCTCTCCGGGGTGAAGGTTCTGGAGAGGAAGTGAGGGGGAACTGGAGGAAGCGAGAGGGCAACGGAAAGGAAAAGAGAGGAAGTGAGAGGAAAATAGGGCAAATGAAAGGAAGTGAGAGGAAATGAGGAAAAATGAAAGGAAGTGAGAGGGCAAATCAGAGGAAAAGAGGGCAAATGAAAGGAAGTGAGAGAGCAAAGAAGAGGAAAAAAGGGCAAATGAAAGGAAGTGAGAGGGCAAATAAGAGGAAGTGAGAGGAAAAGAGGGCAACTGAAAGGAAGTGAGAGGAAAAGAGGGCAACTGAAAGGAAGTGAGAGGGCAAATAATAGGAAATGAAAGGAAACGAGGGCAAATAAGAGGAAAAGAGAGGGCAAATGAAAGGAAGTGAGAGCAGATGAAAAGAAGTGACAGGGCAAATGAAAGGAAGTGAGAGGGCAAATGAAAGGAAGTGAGGGAAAATGAGGAAAAGAGAAGGCAAATGAAAGGAAATGAGAGGGCAAATAAGAGGAAGTGAGAGGAAGAGAGGGCAAATAAAAGGAAATGAAAGGAAACGAGAGGGCAAATGAGAGGAAGTAAGAGGGCAAATAAGAGGAAAAGAGAGGGCAAATGAAAGGAAGTGAGAGAGCAAATGAAAAGAAGTGACAGGGCAAATGAAAGGAAGTGAGAGGACAAATGAAAGGAAGTGAAAGGAAAAGAGTGGGCAAATGAAAGGAAGTGAGAGGAAATGAGAGGAAGTAAGAGAGCAAATAAGAGGAAAAGAGAGCAAATGAAAGGAAGTGAGAGGAAAAGAGAGGGCCAATGAAAGGAAGTGAGAGGGCAAATAAGAGGAAATTGAGAGGAAATGAGAGGAAAACGGAGAACAGATGGACCTCCATCTTTTGACCCCAGACCCTCTTTCCCTTCCAGACCATGGACCTCTCCGGGGTGAAGGTTCTGGAGAGGAAGTGAGGGGGAACGGGAAGAAACAAGAGGGCAACGGAAAGGAAATGAGAGGAAGTGAGAGGAAAAGAGAGGAAAAGAGGGCAAATGAAAGGAAGTGAGGGGGGAAAGGGAGGAAGTGAGAGGAAATGAGAGGAAAAGAGGGCAAATCCATGGTAGGACCTCCATCTTTTGAGGGAGGACCTCTTGGAAATCCATGGTAGGACCTCCATCTTTTGATGGTAGGACCTCCATCCTTTGATGGTAGGACCTCCATCTTTTGAGGGAGGACCTCTTGGAAATCCATGGTAGGACCTCCATCTTTTGATGGAGAACCTCTTGGAAATCCATGGTAGGACCTCCATCTTTTGATGGTAGGACCTCCATCCTTTGATGGTAGGACCTCCATCTTTTGAGGGAGGACCTCTTGGAAATCCATGGTAGGACCTCCATCTTTTGATGGAGAACCTCTTGGAAATCCATGGTAGGACCTCCATCTTTTGATGGTAGGACCTCCATCTTTTGATGGTAGGACCTCCATCTTTTGAGGGAGGACCTCTTGGAGATCCATGGCAGGACCTCCATCTTTTGAGGGAGGACCTCTTGGAAATCCATGGTAGGACCTCCATCTTTTGAGGGAGGACCTCTTGGAAATCCATGGTAGGACCTCCATCTTTTGAGGGAGGACCTCTTGGAAATCCATGGTAGGACCTCCATCTTTTGATGGTAGGACCTCCATCTTTTGAGGGAGGATCTCCATCTTTTGAGGGAGAACCTCTTGGAAATCCATGGTAGGACCTCCATCTTTTGATGGTAGGACCTCCATCTTTTGAGGGAGAACCTCTTGGAGATCCATGGTAGGACCTCCATCTTTTGAGGGAGGACCTCTTGGAGATCCATGGTAGGACCTCCATCTTTTGAGGGAGGACCTCTTGGAAATCCATGGTAGGACCTCCATCTTTTGAGGGAGAACCTCTTGGAAATCCATGGCAGGACCTCCATCTTTTGAGGGAGGACCTCTTGGAAATCCATGGTAGGACCTCCATCTTTTGATGGTAGGACCTCCATCTTTTGAGGGAGAACCTCTTGGAAATCCATGGTAGGACCTCCATCTTTTGATGGTAGAACCTCCATCTTTTGATGGTAGGACCTCCATCTTTAGAGGGAGAACCTCTTGGAAATCCATGGTAGGACCTCCATCTTTTGATGGTAGAACCTCCATCTTTTGAGGGAGAACCTCTTGGAGATCCATGGTAGGACCTCTATCTTTTGAGGGAGAACCTCTTGGAAATCGATGGTAGGACCTCCAACTTTTGAGGGAGAACCTCTTGGAGATCCATGGTAGGACCTCCATCTTTTGAGGGAGGACCTCTTGGAAATCCATGGTAGGACCTCCATCTTTTGATGGTAGAACCTCCATCTTTTGAGGGAGAACCTCTTGGAAATCCATGGTAGGACCTCCATCTTTTGAGGGAGAACCTCTTGGAGATCCATGGTAGGACCTCCATCTTTTGATGGTAGGACCTCCATCTTTTGAGGGAGGACCTCTTGGAAATCCATGGTAGGACCTCCATCTTTTGATGGTAGGACCTCCATCTTTTGAGGGAGAACCTCTTGGAAATCCATGGTAGGACCTCCATCTTTTGACCCCAGACCCTCCTTGCCTTCCAGGCCATGGACGTCTCCGGGGTGAAGGTTCTGGAGAGGAAGTGAGGGGGAATGGGAGGAAACAAGAGGGCAAATGAAATGAAGTGAGGGGAAATGGGAGGAAGTGAGAGGAAAGGAGAGAAAAAGAGGGCCAATGAAAGGAAGTGAGAGGGAAAATGAAAGGAAATGACAGGGCAAATGAAAGGAAGTGAGAGGAAATGAGAGGAAAAGAGGGGAAATGAAAGGAAATGAGAGGAAAAGAGTGGGCAAATGAGAGGAAGTGAGGGGAAACGAGGAAGTGAGGGGGGAAAGAGGAAAAGAGAAGGCAAACGAAAGGAAGTGAGGGCAAATAAGAGGAAAAGAGAGGGCAAATTAAAGGAAGTGAGGGCAAATGAAAGGAAGTGAGGGGAAAAGGGAGGAAGTAAGAGGAAAAGAGAGGACAAATGAAAGGACGTGAGAGGAAATGAGAGGAAAAGAAGGCAAATGAAAGGAAGTGAGGGGAAAAGGGAGGAAGTGAGAGGAAATGAGAGGAAAAGAGGGCAAATCGATGGTAGGACCTCCATCTTTTGATGGTAGGACCTCCATCTTTTGATGGTAGGACCTCCATCTTTTGATGGTAGGACCTCCATCTTTTGAGGGAGAACCTCTTGGAAATCCATGGTAGGACCTCCATCTTTTGATGGTAGGACCTCCATCTTTTGAGGGAGAACCTCTTGGAAATCCATGGTAGGACCTCCATCTTTTGATGGTAGGACCTCCATCTTTTGAGGGAGAACCTCTTGGAAATCCATGGTAGGACCTCCATCTTTTGAGGGAGGACCTCTTGGAGATCCATGGTAGGACCTCTATCTTTTGAGGGAGGACCTCTTGGAAATCGATGGTAGGACCTCCAACTTTTGAGGGAGGACCTCTTGGAAAGCCATGGTAGGACCTCCATCTTTTGATGGTAGGATCTCCATCTTTTGATGGTAGGACCTCCATCTTTTGAGGGAGGACCTCTTGGAAATCCATGGTAGGACCTCCATCTTTTGAGGGAGAACCTCTTGGAGATCCATGGGAGGACCTCCATCTTTTGATGGTAGGACCTCCATCTTTTGAGGGAGGACCTCTTGGAAATCCATGGTAGGACCTCCATCTTTTGATGGAGAACCTCTTGGAAATCCATGGTAGGACCTCCATCTTTTGATGGTAGGACCTCCATCTTTTGAGGGAGAACCTCTTGGAGATCCATGGTAGGACCTCCATCTTTTGAGGGAGGACCTCTTGGAAATCCATGGTAGGACCTCCATCTTTTGATGGAGAACCTCTTGGAAATCCATGGTAGGACCTCCATCTTTTGATGGTAGGACCGCCATCTTTTGATGGTAGGACCTCCATCTTTTGAGGGAGAACCTCTTGGAGATCCATGGTAGGACCTCCATCTTTTGATGGTAGGACCGCCATCTTTTGATGGTAGGACCTCCATCTTTTGAGGGAGAACCTCTTGGAAATCCATGGTAGGACCTCCATCTTTTGATGGTAGAACCTCCATCTTTTGAGGGAGAACCTCTTGGAAATCCATGGTAGGACCTGCATCTTTTGATGGTAGGACCTCCATCCTTTGATGGTAGGACCTCCATCTTTTGAGGGAGAACCTCTTGGAGATCCATGGTAGGACCTCGTATCTTTTGAGGGAGGACCTATTGGAAATCGGTGGTAGGACCTCCATCTTTTGAGGGAGAACCTCTTGGAAATCCATGGTAGGATCTCCATCTTTTGATGGTAGGATCTCAATCTTTTGATGGTAGGACCTCCATCTTTTGAGGGAGGACCTCTTGGAAATCCATGGTAGGACCTCCATCTTTTGATGGTAGGACCTCCATCTTTTGATGGTAGGACCTCCATCTTTTGATGGTAGGACCTCCATCTTTTGATGGTAGGACCTCCATCTTTTGATGGTAGGACCTCCATCTTTTGAGGGAGAACCTCTTGGAGATCCATGGTGGGACCTCCATCTTTTGACCCCAGACCCTCTTTCCCTTCCAGACCATGGACCTCTCCGGGGTGAAGGTTCTGGAGATGAAGTGAGGGGGAACGGGAGGAAGTGAGAGGGCAAATAAGAGGAAAAGAGAAGAAACAAGAGGAAGTGAGAGGAAGAGGAAGAGAGTGGAAATGAAAGGAAGTGAGAGAGCAAAGGAAAGGGCAAATGAAAGGAAACGAGAGGAAGTGAGAGGAAAAGAGGGCAAATGAAAGGAAGTGAGAGGGCAAATGAAAGGAAGTGACAGAGCAAATGAAAGGAAGTGAGAGGAAATGAGAGGGAAAGAGGGCAAATGAAAGGAAGTGAGGGGGCAAATAATAGGAAATGAAAGGAAACGAGAGGGCAAATGAGAGGAAGTAAGAGGGCAAATAAGAGGAAACGAGAGGAAGTGAGAGGAAAAGAGGGCAAATGAAAGGAAGTGAGAGAGCAAATGAAAAGAAGTGAGAGGGCAAATGAAAGGAAGAGAGAGGAAAAGGCAAATGAAAGGAAGTGAGAGAGCAAAGAAGAGGAAACAAGAGGGCAAATGAAAGGAAGTGAGGGGAAACGAGAGGAAGTGAGAGGGCAAATGAAAGGAAGTGAGGGCAAATGAAAGGAAGTGAGAGGAAATGAGAGGAAAAGAGGGCAAATGAAAGGAAGTGACAGGGCAAATGAAAGGAAGTGAGGGGAAATGAGAGGAAAAGAGGGCAAATGAAAGGAAGTGAGGGGAAATGGGAGGAAGTGAGAGGGGAAATGGGAGGAAATGAGAGGAGAAATGAAAGGAAGTGAGGGCAAACGAGAGGAAGTGAGAGGGCAAATGAAAGGAAGTGAGAGGAAAAGAGGGCAAATGAAAGGAAGTGATGGCAAATGAAAGGAAGTGGCAGGGCAAATGAAAGGAAGTGAGGGGAAATGGGAGGAAGTGAGAGGAAATGAGAGGAAAAGAGGGCAAATAAAAGGAAGTGAGGGGAAATGGGAGGAAATGAGAGGAGAAATGAAAGGAAGTGAGGGCAAACGAGAGGAAGTGAGAGGGCAAATGAAAGGAAGTGAGGGCCAATGAAAGGAAGTGAGAGGGCAAATGAAAGCAAATGAGAGGAAATGAGAGCAAATGAAAGGAAGGGACAGGGCAAATGAAAGGAAGTGAGGGGAAACGAGAGGAAGTGAGAGGGCAAATGAAAGGAAGTGAGGGGAAATGGGAGGAAGTGAGGGCAAATGAGAGGAAAAGAGAGGAAAAGAGGGCAAATCCATGGTAGGACCTCCATCTTTTGATGGTAGGACCTCCATCTTGAGGGAGAACCTCTTGGAAATCCATGGTAGGACCTCCATCTTTTGATGGTAGGACCTCCATCTTTTGAGGGAGAACCTCTTGGAGATCCATGGTAGGACCTCTATCTTTTGAGGGAGAACCTCTTGGAGATCCATGGTAGGACCTCCATCTTTTGAGGGAGAACCTCTTGGAAATCCATGGTAGGACCTCCATCTTTTGATGGTAGGACCTCCATCCTTTGAGGGAGAACCTCTTGGAAATCCATGGTAGGACCTTCATCTTTTGATGGTAGGACCTCCATCCTTTGATGGAGAACCTCTTGGAAATCCATGGTAGGACCTCCATCTTTTGAGGGAGAACCTCTTGGAAAGCCATGGTAGGACCTCCATCTTTTGATGGTAGGACCTCCATCTTTTGAGGGAGAACCTCTTGGAGATCCATGGTACGACCTCCATCTTTTGATGGTAGGACCTCCATCTTTTGAGGGAGAACCTCTTGGAGATCCATGGTAGGACCTCCATCTTTTGAGGGAGGACCTCTTGGAGATCCATGGTAGGACCTCCATCTTTTGAGGGAGAACCTCTTGGAGATCCATGGGAGGACCTCCGTCTTTTGACCCCAGACCCTCTTTCCCTTCCAGACCATGGACCTCTCTGGGGTGAAGGTTCTGGAGACGGCGGAGGACATCCAGGAGCGGCGCCAGCAGGTCCTGGACCGCTACCACCGCTTCAAGGAGTTGTCCACCCTCCGGCGCCAGAAGCTGGAGGACTCCTACCGCTTCCAGTTCTTCCAGCGGGACGCCGACGAGTTGGAGAAGTGGATCCAGGAGAAGCTCCAGGTGGCCTCGGACGAGAGCTACAAGGATCCCACCAACCTGCAGGTCAGCGAGGGATCCGGGGCGGTGGGGCTGGAAGGGGTCCATGGGGAATCTAGCCTGGCCCGCCCGAGGGCCGGAATCTGGAGCGAGAATTGGAGGATCTCGACTGGGATCTATTATGGGGATCTTGATTCTCAGATTATGGGATCTGGACGTTGAATTATAGAGTCTTTGAGCTGGAAGGGATCTAGGGGTCATCTAGTCTGACCCGCCAGAGTGTCGGAATCTGGAGCGAGAATTCCAGAATCTCGACTGGGATCTACTAGGGGATCTTGCTTATGGGATCTTGACTGGGATCTTGATTCTGGGATCTTGACTGGGATCTATTATGGGATCTTGATTCTCAGCTTATGGGATCTGGAAAGAGAATTATAGAGTCTTTGAGCTGGAAGGGATCCAGGGGTCATCTAGTCTGACCCACCAGAGTGTCGGAATCTGGAGCGAGAATTCGAGAATCTCGACTGGGGTCTATTAGGGGATCTTGCTTATGGGATCTTGACGGGATCTAGTATGGGATCTTGAGTATGGGATCTTGACTGGGATCTCTTATGGGATCTTGATTCTCAGCTTATGGGATCTGGAAAGAGAATTATAGAGTCTTTGAGCTGGAAGGGATCCAGGGGTCATCTAGTCTGACCCACCAGAGTGCCGGAATCTGGAGCGAGAATTCGAGAATCTCGACTGGGGTCTATTAGGGGATCTTGCTTGTGGGATCTTGACTGGGATCTATTAGGGGATCTTGATTATGGGATCTTGACTGGGATCTCTTATGGGATCTTGATTCTCAAATTATGGGATCTGGACGTTGAATTATATAGTCTTTGAGCTGGAAGGGATCTATGGGTCATCTAGTCTGACCCACCAGAGAGCCGGAATCAGGAGCGAGAATTCGAGAATCTCGACTGGGATCTATTATGGGGTCTTGCTTGTGGGATCTTGATTATGGAATCTTGATTGAGAATGATGGAATCTCGACTGTGAATTATAGAATCTGTACCGAGAATTATAGAATCTTGACGGAGATTTATAGAATCTCAACTGAGATTTATTGAATGTCGACCGAGAATTATGGAATCTTGACGGAGAATTATGGAATTTCGACCAAAAATCATAGAATTTTGACCCAGAATAATAGAATCTTGAGCGAGAATTATAGAATCTGGACTGAGAATTATGGGATCTTGACAGAGAATTATGGAATCTCGACCGAGAATTACAGAATCTCGACTGAGAATTCTGGAATTTTGACAGAAAATCATAGAATCTCAACTGAAAACTATAGAATCTTAACCGAGAATTCTGGAAACTCAACTGAGATTGATAGAATCTCCACTGAGATTTAGAAAATCTAAACTGAGATTTAGAAGATCTCGACAGAATTCTGGAATCTCAACTGAAAATTATAGAATCTCGACCAAAAACCATAGAATTTTGACCAAACATCATAGAATTTTGACCAAAAACCATAGAATTTTGACCAAAAACCATAGAATTTTGACTAAAAACCATAGATTTTTGACCAAAAATCATAGAATTTTGACCAAACACCATAGAATTTTGACCAAAAACCATAGAATTTTGACCAAAAATCATAGAATTTTGACCAAAAACCATAGAATTTTGACCAAAAATCATAGAATTTTGACCAAAAATCATAGAATTTTGACCAAAAACCATAGAATTTTGACTAAAAACCATAGAATTTTGACCAAAATCATAGAATTTTGACCAAAAACCATAGAATTTTGACTAAAAACCATAGAATTTTGACCAAACATCATAGAATTTTGACCAAAAATCATAGAATTTTGACCAAAAACCATAGAATTTTGACCAAAAGTCATAGAATTTTGACTAAAAACCATAGAATTTTAACCAAAAATCATAGAATTTTGACTAAAAACCATAGATTTTTGACTAAAAATCATAGAATCTTGACCAAAAATTTTGACCAAAAATCATAGAATTTTGACCAAAATCATAGAATTCTGACCAAAAATCATAGAATTTTGACCAAAAACCATAGAATTTTGACTAAAAATCATAGAATTTTGTCTAAAAATCATAGAATTTTGACTAAAAACCATAGAATTTTGACCAAAAACCATAGAATTTTGACCAAAAACCATAGAATTTTGACCAAAAATCATAGAATTTTGACTAAAAACCATAGAATTTTGACCAAAAATCATAGAATTTTGACTAAAAATCATAGAATTTTGACTAAAAACCATAGAATTTTGACCAAAAATCATAGAATTTTGACCAAAAATCATAGAATTTTGACCAAAAACCATAGAATTTTGACCAAACATCATAGAATTTTGACTAAAAATCATAGAATTTTGACCAAAATCATAGAATTTTGTCTAAAAATCATAGAATTTTGACCAAAAACCATAGAATTTTGACCAAAAATCATAGAATTTTGACTAAAAATTATAGAATTTTGACCAAAAACCATAGAATTTTGACCAAAAACCATAGAATTTTGACTAAAAACCATAGAATTTTAACCAAAAATCATAGAATTTTGACCAAAAATCATAGAATTTTGACCAAAAACCATAGAATTTTACCAAAAACCATAGAATTTTGACTAAAAACCATAGAATTTTGACCAAAATCATAGAATTTTGACCAAAATCATAGAATTTTGACTAAAAATCATAGAATTTTGACTAAAAATCATAGAATTTTGACCAAAATTATGGGATTTTGCCCAGAAATTATAGAATCTCGACCGCGAATCATATCCCTTGAGTCTCACGGGACTCAACTGAGATTTATAGAATCTCCACTGAGATTTAGAAAATCTAAACTGAGATTTATAAAATCTCAACAGAATTATGGAATCTCAACTGAAAATTATAGAATCTCGACCCCAAACCATAGAATTTTGGCTAAAAATAATAGAATTTTGACCAAAAATCATAGAATTTTGACTAAGAATCATAGAATTTTGACCAAAATCATAGAATTTTGACCAAAATTATGGGATTTTGCCCAGAAATTATAGAATCTCGACTGCGAATCATATCCCTTGAGTCTCACGGGACTCAACTGAGATTTATAGAATCTCCACTGAGATTTAGAAAATCTAAACTGAGATTTAGAAAATCTCAACAGAATTATGGAATCTCAACTGAAAATTATAGAATCTCGACTGAAAACCATAGAATTTTGGCTAAAATTCATAGAATTTTGACTAAAATTCATAGAATTTTGACCAAAATCATAGAATTTTGACTAAAAATCATAGAATTTTGACCAAAATTATGGGATTTTGCCCCAAAATTATAGAATCTTGACCGCGAATCATATCCCTTGAGTCTCACGGGACTCAACTGAGATTTATAGAATCTGCACTGAGATTTATAGAATCTCCACTGAGATTTAGAAAATCTAAACTGAGATTTAGAAAATCTCAACAGAATTATGGAATCTCAACTGAAAATTATAGAATCTCGACTGAAAACCATAGAATTTTGACTAAAATTCATAGAATTTTGACTAAAATTCATAGAATTTTGACCAAAATCATAGAATTTTGACTAAAAATCATAGAATTTTGACTAAAAATCATAGAATTTTGACCAAAATTATGGGATTTTGCCCCAAAATTATAGAATCTTGACCGCGAATCATATCCCTTGAGTCTCACGGGACTCAACTGAGATTTATAGAATCTCAACTGAGATTTATAGAATCTCAACTGAGATTTAGAAAATCTAAACTGAGATTTAGAAGATCTCGACAGAATTCTGGAATCTCAACTGAAAATTATAGAATCTCGACCCAAAACCATAGAATTTTGACCAAAAATCATAGAATTTTGACCAAAAACCATAGAATTTTGACTAAAAATCATAGAATTTTGACCAAAATCATAGAATTTTGACCAAAAATCATAGAATTTTGAACAAAAATCATAGAATTCTGACTAAAAACCATAGAATTTTACCAAAAACCATAGAATTTTGACCAAAATCATAGAATTTTGACTAAAAATCATAGAATTTTGACTAAAAACCATAGAATTTTGACCAAAATTATGGGATTTTGCCCCAAAATTATAGAATCTTGACCGCGAATCATATCCCTTGAGTCTCACGGGACTCAACTGAGATTTATAGAATCTCAACTGAGATTTAGAAAATCTAAACTGAGATTTAGAAAATCTCAACAGAATTATGGAATCTCAACTGAAAATTATAGAATCTCGACCCCAAACCATAGAATTTT
Organism: Podarcis muralis; assembly: GCF_964188315.1. Lineage (NCBI taxonomy): Eukaryota > Metazoa > Chordata > Lepidosauria > Squamata > Lacertidae > Podarcis > Podarcis muralis. The sequence continues at coordinate 890,301 of NC_135673.1, read as the reverse complement.
GGCTAAAAATAATAGAATTTTGACTAAAAATCATAGAATTTTGACTAAGAATCATAGAATTTTGACTAAGAATCATAGAATTTTGACTAAAAATCATAGAATTTTGACCAAAATCATAGAATTTTGACCAAAAATCATAGAATTTTGAACAAAAATCATAGAATTCTGACTAAAAACCATAGAATTTTACCAAAAACCATAGAATTTTGACCAAAATCATATAATTTTGACTAAAAATCATAGAATTTTGACTAAAAATCATAGAATTTTGACTAAAAATCATAGAATTTTGAGCAAAATTATGGGATTTTGCCCCAAAATTATAGAATCTTGACCGCGAATCATATCCCTTGATTCTCACGGGACTCAACTGAGATTTATAGAATCTCAACTGAGATTTAGAAAATCTCAACTGAGATTTAGAAAATCTCAACAGAATTATGGAATCTCAACTGAAAATTATAGAATCTCGACCAAAAACCATAGAATTTTGACCAAAAATCATAGAATTTTGACTAAAAACCATAGAATTTTGACCAAAAACCATAGAATTTTGACCAAAAACCATAGAATTTTGACCAAAAACCATAGAATTTTGACCAAAAACCATAGAATTTTGACCAAAAATCATAGAATTTTGACCAAAAACCATAGAATTTTGACCAAAAATCATAGAATTTTGACCAAAAACCATAGAATTTTGAATAAAAACCATAGAATTTTGACCAAAAATCATAGAATTTTGACTAAAAACCATAGAATTTTGTCTAAAAATTATAGAATTTTGACTAAAAATAATAGAATTTTGACTAAAAACCATAGAATTTTGACCAAACATCATAGAATTTTGTCTAAAAATCATAGAATTTTGACCAAAAACCATAGAATTTTGACCAAAAACCATAGAATTTTGACTAAAAACCATATAATTTTGACCAAACATCATAAAATTTTGACCAAAAATCATAGAATTTTGACTAAAAACCATAGAATTTTGACCAAAAACCATAGAATTTTGACCAAAAATCATAGAATTTTGACCAAAAACCATAGAATTTTGACTAAAAACCATAGAATTTTACCAAAAACCATAGAATTTTGACTAAAAACCATAGAATTTTGACCAAAAACCATAGAATTTTGACTAAAAACCATAGAATTTTGACCAAAAACCATAGAATTTTGACTAAAAACCATAGAATTTTGACCAAAAACCATATAATTTTGACCAAACATCATAGAATTTTGACTAAAAACCATAGAATTTTGACCAAAAACCATAGAATTTTGACCAAAAACCATAGAATTCTGACTAAAAACCATAGAATTTTGACCAAAATTATGGGATTTTGGCCGAAAATCATAGAATTTTGACTAAAAACCATAGAATTTTGACCAAAATGATGGGATTTTGGCCCAAAATCATGGAATCTCGACCGCGAATCCTATCCCTTGAGTCTCACGGGACCCCGGGGTCATCTAGTCTGACCCGCCCCAATCTCCGCCCCTTTTCCAGGGCAAGCTCCAGAAGCACCAAGCCTTTGAGGCCGAGGTCCAGGCCAACGCGGGCGCCATTGTCAAACTGGACGAGACTGGGAACCAGATGATGAACGAGGGGCATTTCGCCAGCGAAACCATCCGGGTGAGGATTTGAACCCGTTTCCCCCCAAATTTAGAGCGGTTTTGCCCCAAAGGTTGGATTGGGTGGAACGAGGAGGCGGAGTCAGGGAGGGAGGAGGTGGAGAGAGGGAGGAAGAGGAGGCGGAGTCAGGGAATGAGAGGCGGGGTCATGGAGGGAGGAGGCGGGGTCAGGGAGGGAGGAGGTGGAGTCAGGGAGGGAGGAGGGGGAGAGAGGGAGGAAGAGGAGGCGGAGTCAGGGAATGAGAGGCGGGGCCAGGGAGGGAGGAGGCGGGGTCAGGGAGGGAGAGTGTGTATATGTGTGTCTACACACACAGATATGCACACATATATGTACACACAGATATACACACACATATATGTACACACAGATATACACACACATATATGTACACACTCACTTACATATATATTTAACCACATATATATACACACACAATACACACATATATATACACACACACACACACACACACACACACACATATATATACATACACTATACACTACACACAAAGATATATATACACGCACATATACACACACACACACACACACATATATATATATACACTACACATATACACACACACACACATATATATACACTACACATATACACACACACACACACATATACACTACACACACATAAACACACACACACACACATTTATACCCGCATATGTATGTATACATACACACACACATATACACACACACATATATATACACACATATACATACACAGACATGTATATACAGCAAATATATACATACATATATAAATACACTTATATATATACACACACACGCACACACACACACACACACACACAAACACACACACATGTTAACAATGCTAAGTCTGAATTTCCCGGCGCCCGGGGATTCTGGGAGTTATAGTTTCCCCAACGCTGCGAATTTTGGGGGCTGGAATTGGGGGGTGTCCTGCTAGGCTCGGGCCCCATAACCTGTTGTGTGTGTGTGTGTGTGTGTGTGTGTGTGTGTGTGTGTGTGTGTATATACACACACACATATGTACACACACACATATATATACACACACAGACATACACTCACACACACATGTACACACATACATATACACACAAACACACATATATATACATACAGATACACATATATACACACACACACATATATATACACACACACATACACACGTATATACACACAGACACATATAAACACACACAGAGATATATACACACAGATATATACACACACACATATACATACACACATATATATATATATACACACACACACATATATATATACACACACATATATACACTACACACACACACACATATACACACACACGCACACACATACACACACACACATATATATACACACACACATATATACACACACACACACACATAGACACACATATATACATACACACACATATACACAAACACACACACACATATATATATATATATATACATATACACACACACATATATATACAGTGCGCGCACACACACACACACACATATATACACACATATACACACACACATATATATACAGTGCGCGCACACACACACACATATATATACACACATACACACACATGTATATACAGACGCACACATATATACATATACACACACAGAGAGATATACACACACACACACACACATACATATATACACACTACACACACAGATATACACATACGCACAGGCATATATATACACATACACACACACGCATGTTAACAACGCTAAGTCTGAATCTCCCGGTGCCCGGGGATTCTGGGAGTTGTCGTTTCCCCCACCCCGCAACCTCTGGCCCCCGGGGATTCTGGGAGTTGTCGTTTCCTAACCTCTTGTCTTTTGGCGCCCCAGTCTTTCACGCCCTACCGGACGGCCCAGCGCCCCATCGTCACCGTCGTCCAAGTGGGGGCGCACCTGCGAGTAGGTGGAGCCTTGCCTCCCTGGGAGGGTGCCGGCCTGGTTTCCTCCTCTCGTTTCCTTTCGTTTGCCCTCTCACTTCCTCTCGTTTGCCCTCTCACTTCCTCTCGTTTGCTCCCTCGTTTCCTCTCGTTTGCCCTTTCGTTTGGTTTGGTTTGCCCATTTCCTCTCGTTTGCACTCACTGCTTTTCATTTGCCCTCTCGCTTCCCCTTATTTGCCCTCTCACTTCCTCTCATTTCCTCTCACTTCCTCTCGTTTCCTCTCATTTTCTCCTATTCGCCCTCTCGCTTCCTTTCATTTGCCTTCTCATTTCCTCTTTGCCCTCTCACTTCCTTTCATTTGCCCTCTCACTTCCTTTCATTTGCCCTCTCATTTCCTCTTATTTCTCCTCACTTCCTTTCATTTGTCCTCTCCTATTTCTCCTCACTTCCTTTCATTTGCCTTCTCATTTCCTCTTATTTGCCCTCTCACTTCCTTTCATTTGCCTTCTCACTTCCTCTTATTTGCCCTCTCACTTCCTTTCATTTGCCTTCTCATTTCCTCTTATTTGCCCTCTCACTTCCTTTCATTTGCCTTTTCATTTCCTCTTATTTGCCCTCTCACTTCCTTTCATTTGCCTTTTCATTTCCTCTTATTTGCCCTCTCACTTCCTTTCATTTGCCCTCTCACATCCTTTTTTTTGCCCTCGCTTTCCTTCTCGTTTGCCCTCTCATTTCCTCTCGTTTGCCCGTTTTTGTCTTTCGTTTGCCCTCTCGTTTCCTCTTATTTGCCCTCACACTTCCTTTCATTTGCCCTCTCGTTTCCCCCTTTCATTTGCTCTCTTTTTCTCTCGTTTCCCCTCCTTTTTTCCATTTGCCGTCACTTCCTCTCATTTCCCCTCTTTTCCTCTTACTTGCCCTCTCGTTTCCTCTCGTTTGAACTCTCATTTCCTGTCGTTTGCCCTCTCGTTTGCTCCCTCGTTTCCTTTCGTTTGCCCTCTCGTTTGGTTTGGTTTGCCCATTTCCTCTCGTTTGCACTCACTTCCTTTCATTTGCCCTCTCGCTTCCTCTTATTTGCCCTCTCACTTCCTCTCATTTCCTCTCACTTCCTCTCACTTCCTCTCACTTCCTCTCGCTTCCTTTCATTTGCCCTCTTACTTCCTTTCATTTGCCCTCTCACTTCCTCTTATTTCTCCTCACTTCCTTTCATTTGTCCTCTCCTATTTCTCCTCACTTCCTTTCATTTGCCTTCTCATTTCCTCTTATTTGCCCTCTCACTTCCTTTCATTTGCCTTCTCACTTCCTGCTAGGCTCGGGCCCCATAACCTGTTGTGTGTGTGTGTGTGTGTGTGTGTGTGTATATACACACATATGTACACACACACACATATATATATACACACAGACATACACTCACACACACATGTACACACATACATATACACACAAACACACACATATATATACATACAGATACACATATATACACACACACACATATATATATACACACACATACACACGTATATACACACAGACACATATAAACACACACAGAGATATATACACACAGATATATACACACACACATATATACACTACACACAAACACACACAGATATATACACAAACACATATACATACACACACATATATATATATACACACACACACACATATATATACACACACACACATATATACACTACACACACACACACATATACACACACACGCACACACATACACACACACATATATATACACACACACATATATACACACACACACACACACACATAGACACACATATATACATACACACACATATACACAAACACACACACACACACACATATATATATATATATATATATATATATATATATATATATACATATACACACACACATATATATACAGTGCGCGCACACACACACACATATATACACACATATACACACACACATATATATACAGTGCGCGCACACACACACACATATATATACACACATACACACACATGTATATACAGACAGACGCACACATATATACATATACACACACAGAGAGATATACACACACACATACATATATACACACTACACACACAGATATACACATACGCACAGGCATATATATACACATACACACACACGCATGTTAACAATGCTAAGTCCGAATCTCCAGCGCCCGGGGATTCTGGGAGTTGTAGTTTCCCCCGCGCCGCGAACTTTGGCCCCCGGGGATTCTGGGAGTTGTCGTTTCCTAACCTCTTGTCTTTTGGCGCCCCAGTCTTTCACGCCCTACCGGACGGCCCAGCGCCCCATCGTCACCGTCGTCCACGTGGGGGCGCACCTGCGAGTAGGTGGAGCCTTGCCTCCGTTTGAGGGTGCCGGCCTGGTTTTGTCCTCTCACTTCCTCTCGTTTGCCCTCTCACTTCCTCTCGTTTGCCCTCTCACTTCCTCTCGTTTGCTCCCTCGTTTCCTCTCGTTTGCCCTTTCGTTTGGTTTGGTTTGCCCATTTCCTCTCGTTTGCACTCACTGCTTTTCATTTGCCCTCTCGCTTCCCCTTATTTGCCCTCTCACTTCCTCTCATTTCCTCTCACTTCCTCTCGTTTCCTCTCATTTTCTCCTATTCGCCCTCTCACTTCCTTTCATTTGCCTTCTCATTTCCTCTTCTTTGCCCTCTCACTTCCTTTCATTTGCCCTCTCACTTCCTTTCATTTGCCCTCTCATTTCCTCTTATTTCTCCTCACTTCCTTTCATTTGTCCTCTCCTATTTCTCCTCACTTCCTTTCATTTGCCTTCTCATTTCCTCTTATTTGCCCTCTCACTTCCTTTCATTTGCCTTCTCACTTCCTCTTATTTGCCCTCTCACTTCCTTTCATTTGCCTTCTCATTTCCTCTTATTTGCCCTCTCACTTCCTTTCATTTGCCTTTTCATTTCCTCTTATTTGCCCTCTCACTTCCTTTCATTTGCCTTTTCATTTCCTCTTATTTGCCCTCTCACTTCCTTTCATTTGCCCTCTCACATCCTTTTTTTTGCCCTCGCTTTCCTTCTCGTTTGCCCTCTCATTTCCTCTCGTTTGCCCGTTTTTGTCTTTCGTTTGCCCTCTCGTTTCCTCTTATTTGCCCTCACACTTCCTTTCATTTGCCCTCTCGTTTCCCCCTTTCATTTGCTCTCTTTTTCTCTCGTTTCCCCTCCTTTTTTCCATTTGCCGTCACTTCCTCTCATTTCCCCTCTTTTCCTCTTACTTGCCCTCTCGTTTCCTCTCGTTTGAACTCTCATTTCCTGTCGTTTGCCCTCTCGTTTGCTCCCTCGTTTCCTTTCGTTTGCCCTCTCGTTTTGTTTGGTTTGCCCATTTCCTCTCGTTTGCACTCACTGCTTTTCATTTGCCCTCTCGCTTCCCCTTATTTGCCCTCTCACTTCCTCTCATTTCCTCTCACTTCCTCTCGTTTCCTCTCATTTTCTCCTATTCGCCCTCTCACTTCCTTTCATTTGCCTTCTCATTTCCTCTTCTTTGCCCTCTCACTTCCTTTCATTTGCCCTCTCACTTCCTTTCATTTGCCTTCTCATTTCCTCTTATTTGCCCTCACTTCCTTTCACTTGCCCTCTCATTTCCTCTTATTTCTCCTCACTTCCTTTCATTTGTCCTCTCATTTCCTCTTATTTGCCCTCTCACTTCCTTTCATTTGCCTTCTTATTTCCTCTTATTTGCCCTCTCACTTCCTTTCATTTGCCTTTTCATTTCCTCTTATTTGCCCTCTCACTTCCTTTCATTTGCCCTCTCACTTCCTTTCATTTGCCCTCTCACATCCTTTCATTTGCCCTCTCACTTCCTTTCATTTGCCCTCTCACTTCCTTTTCTTTGCCCTCGCTTTCCCTCTCGTTTGCCCTCTCATTTCCTCTCGTTTTCCTGTTTTTGTCTTTTGTTTGCCCTCTCGTTTCCTCTTATTTGCCCTCACACTTCCTTTCATTTGCCCTCTCGTTTCCCCCTTTCATTTGCTCTCTTTTTCTCTCGTTTCCCCTCCTTTTTTCCATTTGCCGTCACTTCCTCTCATTTCCCCTCTTTTCCTCTTACTTGCCCTCTCGTTTCCTCTCGTTTGAACTCTCATTTCCTGTCGTTTGCCCTCTCGTTTGCTCCCTCGTTTCCTTTCGTTTGCCCTCTCGTTTGGTTTGGTTTGCCCATTTCCTCTCGTTTGCACTGACTTCCTTTCATTTGCTCTCTCGCTTCCTCTTATTTGCCCTCTCACTTCCTCTCATTTCCTCTCACTTCCTCTCACTTCCTCTCGTTTTCTCTTATTTGCCCTCTTACTTCCTTTCATTTGCCTTCTCATTTCCTCTTATTTGTCCTCTCGCTTCCTTTCATTTGCCCTCTTACTTCCTTTCATTTGCCCTCTCACTTCCTCTCGTTTCCTCTCATTTTCTCATATTCGCCCTCTCACTTCCTTTCATTTGCCCTCTCACTTTCTCTTCTTTGCCCTCTCATTTCCTCTTATTTGCCCTCTCACTTCCTTTCATTTGCCCTCTCATTTCCTCTTATTTCTCCTCACTTCCTTTCATTTGCCTTCTCATTTCCTCTTATTTGCCCTCTCACTTCCTTTCATTTCCCCTCTCTTTTCCTCTCTGTTTCCTCACTTCTTTTCATTTCCCCTCTTTTCCTCTTTGTTTTCTCACTTACTTTCCTTTGCCCTCTCCTTTGCTTCCTTGATTGATTGATTGACGGCCGCCATTTCCTCCCTTTCAGACCTGGATACAGGAACTCCACTGCCTGTGGAAACTTCTCCTGGAAAAATCCCGGGAAAAGTTTTCCCTTTATTTGGCCTCTCACTTCCTCTCATTTCCCCTCATTTCCTCTTATTTGCCCTCTCACTTCCCTTCCCTTCCTTTCATTTTTCCTCTTCTCCTCTTCTTTGCCCTCTCTTTTCCTCTCACTTCCTCTTATCTCCTATTTTCCCTTTCATGTGTCCTCTCACTTCCTCTCCTTTCCCCTCACTTCCTTTCATTTCCCCTTTCTTTTCCTTTTCTTTGCCCTCTCTTCCTCTCGTTTCCCCAGACTTCCTTTCATTTCCCCTTTCTTTTCCTCTTCTTTGCCCTCTCACTTCCTCTCACTTCCTTTCATTTGCTCTCTCACTTCCTCTTTTTTGCCTTCTCACTTCCTTTCATTTGCCCTTCCTTTTCCTCTTCTTTGTTTTCTCATTTCCTTTCATTTCCCCCTCACTTCCTCTCGCTTCCCCTCATTTCCTTTCTTTTGCCCTTTCTTTTCCTCTTTTCTTGCTTCCTTTCATTTTTCCTCTTTTCCTCTCCTTTCCTCTTTTTCCCCCTTGGTTTTCTCACTTCTTTAATTTTCCTCTCACTTCCTCTTATTTGCTCTCACTTCCTTTCATTTTTCCTCATTTCCTCATTTGCCCTCTCACTTCCTCTTCTTTCCCCTTGTTTCCTCTTATTTGCCCTCTCACTTCCTTTCATTTCCCCTCTTTTCCCCTCTCGTTTGCAATCTCCTTTCCTTTTCCCTCTCACTTCCTCTCGCTTCCCCTCGCTTCCTTTCATTTTTCCTCCTTTCCTCTCACTTCCTTTCATTTCCCCTCTCACTTCCTCTCGCTTCCCCTCGCTTCCTTTCATTTTTCCTCCTTTCCTCTCACTTCCTTTCATTTCCCCTCTCACTTCCTCTCGCTTCCCCTCACTTCCTTTCATTTTTCCTCCTTTCCTCTCACTTCCTTTCATTTCCCCTCTCACTTCCTCTCGTTTCCTCTCACTTTCATTTGCCCTCTCCTTTCCTCCCCCCCTTGTTTTCTCACTTCCTTTCATTTTTCACTCACTTCCTCTTATTTGCTCTTTCACTTGCCCTCCATTCTCCTCATTTCCCCTCACTTCCTTCCCTTGGTCCTCTCGTTTCCTCTCGACTGATGGACGCCTTTGATTTCCAACCAGCCAATGTGCATGCTCTATTGATCGATTGACCGATCGATCGATCGATTGATTGATTGACGGCTGCCATTTCCTCCCTTCCAGACCCGGATGCAGGAACTCCACCGCTTGTGGGAACTTCTCCTGGAAAAGACCCGGGAAAAGGGGATCAAACTCCTCCAGGCCCAGAAACTCGTCCAATACCTTTGATTTTCCCTGTCTTTCCTTATTTTTTTCTTTCTATTTGCCCAATTTCCTCTTACTTTCTCTCACTTCCTCTCATTTCCCCTCTCGTTTTCTCTTGTTTCCCCTCTCACTTCCTATTGTTTCCTTTTGTTTTCCCTCTCGTTTCCGCATTTCCTCTCATTTCCTCTTCTTTGCCCTCTCACTTCCTTTCCTTTGCCTTCTCTTTTCCTCTCATTTCCCCTCTATTTTCCTCTCGTTTCCTCTCTCACTTCCTCTCGTTTCCTCTCGTTTCCCCTCTCACTTCCTATTGTTTCCCCTCGTTTCCTCTCATTTCCTCTTCTTTGCCCTCTCATTTCCTCTCACTTCCTCCCATTTCCCCTCTCACTTCCTCCCATCTTCTCTCACTTCCTCCCATTTCCCCTCACTTCCTTTCCTTTGCCTTCTCTTTCCCTCTCGCTTCCCCTCACTTCCTCTCGTTTCCCCTCTCGTTTCCTCGTTTCCTCTCACTTCCTTTCCATTTCCCTCTCTTTCCCTCTCTTTCCCTCTTATTTGCCCTCTCCTTCCCTCTCAACTTCCTCTCGATTGACGGACGCCTTTGATTTCCAACCAGACGATGTGCATGCTCTATTGATCGATTGACCGATTGATCGATTGATTGATTGACGGCCGCCATTTCCTCCCTTCCAGACCCGGATGCAGGAACTCCACCGCTTGTGGGAACTTCTCCTGGAAAAGACCCGGGAAAAGGGGATCAAACTCCTCCAGGCCCAGAAACTCGTCCAATACCTTTGATTTTCCCTGTCTTTCCTTCTTTTTTTCTTTCTATTTGCCCAATTTCCTCTTACTTTCTCTCACTTCCTCTCATTTCCCCTCTCGTTTTCTCTTGTTTCCCCTCTCACTTCCTATTGTTTCCTTTTGTTTTCCCTCTCGTTTCCGCATTTCCTCTCATTTCCTCTTCTTTGCCCTCTCACTTCCTTTCCTTTGCCTTCTCTTTTCCTCTCATTTCCCCTCTATTTTCCTCTCGTTTCCTCTCTCACTTCCTCTCGTTTCCTCTCGTTTCCCCTCTCACTTCCTATTGTTTCCCCTCGTTTCCTCTCATTTCCTCTTCTTTGCCCTCTCATTTCCTCTCACTTCCTCCCATTTCCCCTCTCACTTCCTCCCATCTTCTCTCACTTCCTCCCATTTCCCCTCACTTCCTTTCCTTTGCCTTCTCTTTCCCTCTCGCTTCCCCTCACTTCCTCTCGTTTCCCCTCTCGTTTCCTCGT